>NW_005841853.1:3339562-3371311 GCF_000455745.1 Alligator sinensis | reverse complement strand
GGAAAGAGGTGGGGGTACACACACCGTCTCATAGCTGCCCCAATAAACTGTGGCCTCATAGCAATGTGAAGAAAACAGGACTGGAGCTCAGATTTTCACAGCCAACAGCATTTTCCCGCAGTTGTTACTATCTGTTCTGGCATCTCGCATCCCAAGAGTGAAACCCAGTTTGCTTCACTGCTTTGGTACATATGGCCTTCTGCCACGGGGAACGTTACTGCATGTGGGTCAATGTTTCTGGTTAACAATAATGGGAAATAAACGGGTATTTATTGCTGCCTCTGTGTTTGAAGATGTCCGTTCTTTATCCTAATGCTCATGCTTTGGGGATTGTGCAGCTGTTATTTTAATAATAATGATGTCTAGCTTATATACAGAGGTTGATGTGCTTTAGAAAAAAGCATCCCAATCACCACTGTATGGATGGGGAATCTGAGGGACAGGGTTTTTCCAAGAGATCACCCAGCAGACCAATGGCTAAGCCAGAACCCTGAATTGAAATCCTGTGCTCTACGCACTGATGCACACTGCCTCCGGAGGATTTTCAAATGCACCTTTATACCTAGTCTCCCTGAGAAAGTTGCGGTGGCTTGGCTCCAGGTGTGACTTTAAACAGAGTTAAACAGACATATGGAAATGCATCGCTCTTAAAGCAGGCTTATTTTCATGTGTATTTAAGCCACTTAGGAACTGGCTCCTGATAAGATGGAATAAGTCAGTCTCAAACTGAAATAAGAGTGCCCACAGGAAGGATTTGTGCCAATTTAATTAAATGTGCTTAAGGGCTAAATCACATCAATGCAACTTTCACCTCTGGACAAAGCCCCAGACTAATGCATCCCACTGCTTTGACCCCTCAATAGTTCTAAGCATTTCTCCAGTAGCCCCACACTTTCCTTTCGGTGCCCAAATTTGACACTGAATGATGTGGCCTTGTTTTCAGATGTGTCAGTCACTGACCACTTTCCCCAAAGTCAATGAAAGTCGCTGGGAACAGCCCAGTGACAACGCAACCAAATTTCCCCGAAGTCAATGAAAGTCGCTGGGAACAGCCCAGTGACAACGCAACCAAATTGCTGGTGATGTTTCCTATCAGCATTTTTTCATAACTTTGTAAAACTGAATGGCCCTAAATTTCCATTGTTATGAATTATTTGTATTACTGGGGCCAAGTCGTGGGCTGGTGCCCCCTTACTCTAGGGCCCATGCAGCTGAAAAACTAAAAGATTTTAGCCCAAATTGTTTATAATCTCATAGATTTCAGAGACATTCGGGCTGGAAGGGACCTCGCAATTTCATCAGGGCCAGCCCCCTGCCCAAGGGGAGGAAGTCAGCTGGTGTCAGGTCACCCCAGCAAGATAAGCATTGAAGTGTTTCCTAAAGGTATGCAGAGTAGGTGCTTGCATCACTTCTGGGGGGAGTCTATTCCAGACTCTGGAGACTCGGACGGTAAAGAAGTTTTTCCTTATGTCCAGTTTACAACAGTCTTCCAGCAGTTTGTGACCATTAATTTAAGACAAGACAGACAAGACACAAAAGATCAATGCAGACAGACAGAAGGCTACGCGATGAGAGATGAGGCCCAAGACAATGAGGCAGCATGAGCTGCAGCAGCCTAGTTACGGCCAGTCCTGCAGGTGTGGATTATTTCTGGTTTTTAACCAATGGTTATTTAATATAACGCAGATAAATGGTATGGGAAGCAGACCCAGCCCCCCATTGCAGGGTTACAGAGTCATGCTCTGTCTTTGAAACTCAGTTTTGCTATTGATTTCTACAACTGGACACAAGAGCCTGAAGCATGTCCAACCACAGGGCAAGCTCAAGCACAGCTGCATGTACAAAACAGCATATGGCACAAACCCTTTTTACATCAAGATCCAAGTCTTCCAGTTGACCAAGGCTGAGAAGGCCACTTACCCGTGTGGAAAATATTATTTTGAAAAATACTGAGCCTAGAAAACATGGAGCACACTCTTTGTAACATTATATGCTGAGAAAAACATTATTTTCTGCTAGTGTTTTGCAGAGCAGAGACAACATACAAGTCAGTATGCTGACATTTAAGAGTTACCAATTTTGTCCCTAAATACCCCCAATATAAGCTATTGTGTTCTTTTTTTTTTTCCTTTTCTTTTTTAGCTATCAGGACACTAATCAGCACAGCACTTCCTAGGAGCTGGGCAGGTAGGTGGCTCTGAGCCCAGTTAAACTGGGTTGCCTGATGGCCAGGTGTGCCCAGAGGATTTTGTTAGTTGATACAGGAGTCCACAGGTGACATGAAGAATTTCATCATTGATTTCAGCGTAGGCAGAATTTCAGGCCAAGACTTTATAAGGCCTTGCTCTGACGAGGAAGGAAGGGGATTTTTGTCTATATTCTGACTTCTCCCAGTCATTGTAGTCTTTCGCCCTGTTTGTGACCATATAGAAAACCAAGCCTGTGATGGAAGACGGTGATTAGGAGCAGTCAGCATGGATTCACCAAGGGCAAGTCATGCTTGACCAACCTAGTTGACTTCTATGATAAGATGAGTGGTTCTGGAAAGAGCCATGGATGTGATATACTTTGATTTTAGCAAGGCTTGTGATATGGTCTCCTATGATATTCTCCATACCCATAGTCTAGGTACTTTTATAGGCCTATGATTCCCATCCCACCTCCCATTGCCAGAGAATAGTGCACAAAGGCAGGGAGGTAGTATAGTTGGCGCGCTCAGACATGTGACCAGTATTACCTGTTCCTAAATGGATGGCCTTACATTGGACTATGCTAAAATGAAGAGTGTTTGTATGTGCCACCTAACCAAGCAATCTTTCTTGCCCCCTATCTGTGCCCTTTGATCTTTTCTTTATCAACCACTTTCCCAGTCTTTGTGCCTTTTACAAACTTTTTCTGCACTGTATTATATGCCAGGTCAATTATAAAAGTCTTAACTAGCTTGGAGCCTATTCCTGTGGGACTCTACTAGGAACACATCTGCTTGATGATGATTCCCTATTAACACTTACATTGAGACCTGTCAGCCAATTTTTAATCCATCTAATGGGCTGCATTCATTTTGCATTATTTTAACTCCCTAATCAGAGCACCATGCAGTACCTACTCTGCTGCAGGAGAGGAGTCTAAGTACATTGCATCAGCATGGCTAGATTTATCAGTCAAACTTTTCATCTCCTTGAAAAAACGTGGATAAGATCTAAGTGATGGATACGATCTAAAAGTTGGATAAAATCTAATCGTAGAAGTAGCCATGCATGTGCATGTTAGCCAATTCATTACAAAATGATTATGGCAACTATAATTCACTGTCTTCTCCACTGCCACATCAGCAAACTCATATTGTCAACCTCTAGACAACTAGCCTAGAAAACATGGAGCACATTCTTTGTAACATTATATGCTGAGAAAAAAATGAAAGAATGATAGCATGCTGCTAGTATTTAGACACTGGGGTGATTTATGCTGTAGAGATACTTTAGATAATGAGAAGTTGTCATAGCCGTGGTAATGCTCCCTCAGCTGGACACTCAGCAGTTCACAGTTTTTGAGTTACTTTGGCCTAGGCAGGCTCCAGCAATGGGTACCAGATCTATCTGTTACCCGCTTCGTAGCAAGAGGGCCTTGAAGTCCACTAGCCCTGAGCTCCCCAAACCAGCACTGATCCTGCTCAAGATAGCCCAACGTGGGTGGATCTGGAGTTTTGAAAGGGGTGTGCAAATGGTACATCATCACATATAACACACCACATTTTTCTCCAGCTGAAGTGATGTTTAAAGCTTTACTAATATGTTAGGGGGCTAGCACTATATTGCTCAATTAAATATCAAAACAAAAAACAAATATAACTACTGGAAAGTGCATCATTTTGCTAAAATACATATAAAGTTGTTTTTTTTTTAAATAATGCAATAAACTAGGCAAAAAATAATCAAAGGATATTATATCATTAGTCCTGCAGTCGCTTTAGTTAAATGCACATCTCTTATTTAGATTCATAAAACACAGTTTAACTTTCTTTACAGTGCCTCCATACTTCACTGTCAGTCATTTATTGCTACACCTGAGTTAATATGACCATGCTTGGATTAAAGATTTTCACTATAGCTAAAAACAGTTTGCAGAGCTGTAAAATAGAAGAGAGACATTACCAGGAATGGCTAAGAGACAGCAAAATTGCAGAAGAAAGGAGAGTTTGAATAGTGGAACATCCAGACCATTGAAAAGGAGAGAGGATTGTTAACACCTGTGGAGTGGAGAGAAATTAGCAGGAATCAGGGAGCTGTCAAGTCAGCTGTCTTGCTCTGTACTGCTTGAATTGAAATGCCACAACCCTTCCCAGGCAGTTGGTTTTAAAGTTTGGGTAGACAGAAATCAACGGGAAGGTGCAACTTCACCACTGTAACCTCTGCCCACCCCCCCTGGATGCACCCCTGCATCCCACTATCTCAAGCACACATTTCCCAAGAGATCCAACCTGCTGAGCTCCCTGGTTTACCTCTAGGCACCTAAGTGGCAGTCACACGGCTACATCATTGCTTTTCTTGGCACTTGCCCACAATTTGCAGCTCATCTCTGTGCACACAAGCATCCACACACTGAGTGAGCATGCTTGTGCTCTCCTTAGGCAAGCACATGGCACCGTACAGTGGCCCAGGGACACATACACCTGGATAAAAGCTCATGATTAGACACCACAAGAGGAGGAGGATTCTCTTGCTCTGTATGCAGGTGCCCTAACCACTAAGCTATAAGATAAAATGGGCCTGTGCAATTTCTCAGCACCTGGGGTCCATTCACTGCATGGGCCACAGACCAGGAGGGCCACATACCACTTTCCGCACAGGCAGCTGCCCAGCCTCATCCGCTCCCAGCTGGGCACGCTTCATGGGCAGCTCCTTCCTCTGCTGCTACATTGGGTGCAGGCAAAACAGCTCTCTCCCTTCCCATGAGCCTAGCCCCCCTTCCCTGCTGTATTCACAGCACAGGCACCCCAGACCCCCTGCCGCACGTGCATTATGAGTTACCCAGCCTTCTCCCACACCGCATGTGCCACACAGCACCCTGACCCCCGCTCTTGATGTCATGCCTACAGCCTCACTCTGTGGTTACCCTTCCCCCAGGAGTGGGGGCAGGAAGCAGAAGTTGGGGAAGGAAGGGGAGCTCGAAGACTGCTACTGTTGCTCCCCTTCTGACTTTGAATGCAGCTGTGGCCGAGTTGGAGAGCCAGGGCTAAAACAATGGGGCCTCTTCCTCCTTCTCACTTCATGCAGATCCAGGTGTAGGGTGGTTTTGTTTTGCCACAGGGCACAAAGGCCCAAACCTGGATCCTGCTCCTATGTCATTTTGCCATGCAAAGTAAAATAGTTTGTAGCCCTTTACCTCTCCAGAGACACATGATAACTGAAGTATAGATAACACATATTATACAAATGCAAGGTTGCAGGCCATTGATGGAAAAGCCAACCCTTCAAGGTTCACCCTAGAAACACCCCACCTTTGTCACCCTCGACCCACAGGTGCCCCTAGCACCCACCCTGGGTGTATTTGGACAGGGTGATCGCTCTAAGCATGCAAAGTCACTTCTCTCAGCAGGCACAAATTTCCATCGGTCTTCTAATTAGGGGCTCACCCTGGTCACCCCAACAGTTCCCCAAGTTATGCATGCCCCAGGTAGGCACGCACACCAAAAAATGCACAGCATGCTTCACAGGGCATAATTCTTCCTAGTTCAGCAAATTGGGGTGCTATTTCTTCTTTCCATTTTGTAATGACAAAACAAGCCTATTCACAGTAGTGTTTGCACAGAGCAAGCACATAGTGGTATTTCTCCAAAATCAGCATCTATGTTTGGCGCCAAATGTTGCTGTTGATGCCTGCAAAATGTATTGGTTTGCTGGGTGTGACCTTTCCAAGGGATAGGTGACTCAGACCTCTATACATTTCCCCTTTTGTTCCATCTTATCTTCCAGGCACAGTGGGTGATACATGTCGGAGACCCCGTCTGCCCAGAGCTAACTCGCTACAGGTTGGGCCGTTCAACATGCAGTCGTTCTATAACTTTTTGGATTGCATAAGGACAGACTCCCCGCAACTCCTAACAGAAGTACTGAGATGTCTGGACGTGTTTTAGGTACTGCTCTGACTGAAGCAATGTTTTAGTGAAGGCTCAGCTATTGCAGTGAAAAACTAAAGCTGAACAGTATATAACTTGGAAGCTACTTTCTGTTTTAAATACAGCTCCCCACGCATATGCGTGCACAAATAAGACCTGTGTTATTAAGAAGCTTATTTTTTTTATAGCCAGGAATGAATTTTTATGGTGCTGATAATATGGCTAGAACATACAATTGGTCTAGTCAAAATGAAAGATGAATACAAATTGCAAATCAGCTCTTGAGCTATACAAATTGGTGTAACCTTCTGAGCAATAACTGATTGTCTCGCAAACCCAAATAGAGTCACTGCTATGTTTCTCCCAGCCTTATTAAACATCATAGTTGTCATGTTAAACTGGTGATGTATGAGCATTTGGTTATTGTAATGAATTCTGGATACAGCAACTGGAGCAGTGATACAAAAACAAGTCAGGCTGAAGTCTCTGGACGTTTTTATTTTTCCTGGCTCATTGAGGGAAATATAGCTGTCTTAAGACTCTAAGCCTGAGGTCTACTTTTAGATTCATTTCCTCTCAAAGCCATGTCTTCAGGACCTAAGAGTTACCCCCTTGATCCCCTATAGTTTATTATTAACAATGCTGGTACCTTGGCACTCATCTTCTTCACATGCTTGAAATCCTGCAACAGCGTTGCAAAGGATTTTCCCCCTGAGGATCTCCAAGTATTTTAATGCAATCATATGCCTTCTCTGTAAGGCGCGTTTGAAAACAGTTATGAACTGAGGTAGGAGCTGTGGAAGGCTTCAGCACAGTACAGCCACCCCGCTTGCACTCTATAGAGGCAAGGGACACGAGACAGAGGCACATCATTGAGTATGTGAGAGGTCCCTGACGTAGCTAGTAGATCCATGATCCAGTGACACTGAGAAAACGTTTGTGCTTTATTTCCTTCTAGTGACTAATCCACAGATAATTTTGCTACCAGATAATGGCGTGCTGCGGTAGCTAGGGTTCCAGGTTCAAATCCTGCTGGAGCAGGAGGTATTACACTGACATATCCAAGTAGCTACAGCCCCTGCATGTTTGCCACAATTTGTGGCTTCTGTTCCAACGAGCTTCCCTGACCAGGGATCTAGTGCAGTTTCCATCATCCAACCCCCATGGAAGAGTAGTTTTCCAGCTATTTGTCAAATAGTTGGAAGAACTTCCAAATAGCTTGTCAAATTTGTCAAATAGCTGGAAGAATAGGCAAATAGTTGGAGAATGTTTCCAACTAGTTGAGTTGGTCTAATAAAAGATCTCTGCTTTACCCAAAGAACCTTGTCTGCCGATTCCATTGTCCAACCCCATGTTACCAACAGGTCAAAGCCCCTTTATTCAGGCTTCTGTGGGGGGGAGCAGGGAACCAGCATATCATGCTTATGTGATTAAAGCCTGCATCATAACTCGTTTGCACAGAGGGACTGAATTATGATGGCATCAATCTAGTACTTTCTAACTTTCAAGTGCTTGTCTTTGCAACTTAATAAGATTTTAGCCTGAATTTGGTACATAGTTATTAAAAAGTTGGCACTTCCTTTAATGTCATATTGATAGACTCCTGCTAAATTTTGGGCCCTGAGTATGGGCTGTATATTTTAATGGGTACTACTGAGTGAAACTACAGAGGTACCTGTGGTGATTAATGCAGTGACAATCACAGAGGACTAAAAGTTATCTTCAGCCGGCATTGGGGACTGATGCCTCTTTCACTTCTCAAATGTTTCCAAAGGCTACACGTATTTTAAAGGCTTCAAGAGCAGACAAAGTTGTCACTGGTTGAGAGTATCCTGCTGCTAAATAAATGCCAAGGCGGGCATTGCCAGGTTGTCAAGAAAATATTAATGGAGGTTTAAGGATTGCTTTCTGAAGTCATTCTGAATTAAGCATTAATGTGCATCTCGCCTTGGCAGCCCTCGTGTACTTAACTGCATCTGGAGGAAAATGGAGTCTGTTTGGTTTCTCATCAATTTTGATTTTGCTTAGTTTATGCTTTTCAGGTGCCATGATGGTCTTCATCAGCAACTGCTGTATATTGTAAAAAATGAGAGAAACAAGGTAAAGTTTTGCACTTACACAGCACTTTTCATCTCTGGATTTCAAAGCACTTTACAAAGCCAATCTCTTTCTCGCATGCACTTTACAGGTGGGGCAACTCTTTGCAAAGACATAAGAGCCTTCTCCAAGATCACAGCATGAACCAGTAGGGCAGAATCTCATGTTTCTGCAATTCCTTATTTTATATCTACAATTGAATACATCATATTCCATATTCTCCTGCAGATTGCATTTCTGGTTCATCACATTATAGTAAAGAGGAAAAATATCGCTCCACAAACCTTATTATAAAAACTAGGCACCTGTACTTTTTTTTAAAATGAAGGTTGAAATGAGTTTGCATTGAAATATTATAACCTAGTCCTGCTGATCCCTCAGATGGGGGAGAGATTGACAGAAGACAGCCTTCAGTCAGGGTGTTGCCAACCCCAAATATTTAAAAATCATAAGTCAGGCCCCACAAATCACAGGAGAGATTTAAAAAGGTGAGCTTTTAAAAATAGTTAACCACGGGATTGTTCTTCATGATCTCTTGGGGGTCGGACTCATTAATCTAATAGGTCCCTTTTGACCCTAACATCTAACATCTATCTCCTAGTGCTGGAGCCTTTAGGATTCATGTTTTCCAGCTTTTTTCTGGAACTGAGAGAATTAGAAACATCTCTTTTTTTTAATAGCAAAACAAATCAAAAAACCCCAAAGCTAAGATTTCTAGATTAATTTTGGGCCACAAGAGCACTTCAGCTGAAGGCTTCAAAAACCACCAGGCATCTTGACACTTGTGATGCAATTGTGAACATCGATGCTGTGTCAGCAACCTGTAGGACTGAGCCCAGGAAGTAATACTGTGACATCCTTTAGTGATGAATGGGCTTTCTCCCTAGGGTGATACTCACCCAGTTGTGGGCGTCCCACCCAATTCTCTGTGCACCACTTGGGGTATATCTATGCAGCTCCAGACTGCTCTAGAAAGTGCTGCAGTGAAGCACAACCATGGGCCAAGGCTGGGAGAGGGGTGTGATGGGGCCCTGCACTCCTTTATCAATTCAGCTCCCTAGCCCCCCAACATGTATGAGCCAAGCTCTGCCCCTGAGCAATGCATGTGGCCCAAAATGGATGTAATGCAGCTACCTAGAGCGGCATTTGGCACGTGCCAGTGAACACGCCTGAGAGATTGCCCCATGCTGCCCTACAATGGTTGCATTGTATTAGTTGGCGTGTAGTATAGATGGGGCAGGTCCCTTTGGCAATGCCCTTAAAGACAATAAATGAGACAAGGTGTATAGGCCTTGAACTGGCTCAGCACACTGCTGAGTCGTGTTACTCTAGAGAGCTACCCAAGACATGCCGGCGGTAGGGAAAACAGCTTGGCTGAGGCTCTGTTCCTCCTCCTGGGTAGAAATATTATTCTTTATTTACACTGCAGTAACTCTTCAGGTCGCAGACCAAACTCCCCTGTTGTACATAACGTTTAAACACAGAACAAAACCCAGGAAGTGCCCTGAAGAGTAAAGCATGCAGACTTTCTGTGCCATGCCCTATGGGGAAGTCTCTCAAATTGGCATCCTTTCTTTCCATGAGGACCTCCATGTTCCACGGTGATGTCGGCATGGCCTGTCAGCAAGAATGACCCCTGTATTTATCCTGAAGTTGTTTTATTTGGAAAAGGACTACAAAGTAGTTCAATATAAAAGTACTACTAGTTAGTAGTAGTTTAAATACAGTTAGAAAGAAGCTATACAGGGTGCTTTAGAAATGATACCAGATCAGGCTGAGAGATGAATAGATGATCTTGGTTTGGGGCTCTCAGCCATTAGCTTCAACTCTAAGCTCTCTCTTGCCATAGATTGCTCTGAAGTCACTGGGACTTCAGTACATGCCTAGTGAAGTACCTTGTTGAGTAGCAATGGGTGCTTTGGTAAATGTTTGCAGTTCCTTGTTTGCAATAATTATGTGCTTCTGGTCTCTCTTGATGGTTTTCTGGGTTCTCTCAATAAACACACATGTGGATATGTTGAATGATGATACACATTCCCACATTTGTTTGCTCGATGCTTCCTGTGCTGGAGGAAGCTGGCCTCTTAGGGCTTGGGGCTCTGTTTCATCCTCCTCCCCAGGTGATGGGAATAAGTCCAAGGGCAAGTGATTGGTCCACATGACTTGAAACCAGGCTTATTGGGGGATATAAAGGCAGCACGTCAGAGCTTGCTCTGCGAGTGGGGAATGGGTAAATGAGAAGTCTTAAGTGTTAAGCTTCTAGGTAGATCATTTTGGGGAGGAAAAGTTGTTGAGTGAGAAGCCTCCAGTAGGAAGGGTGTAAAGGACTGTGAGCCTGGAAGGAAATACCCTAGGACTAGAAAAAGCTTTGGAAGTATAGGGCTGATGCTGAAGCCCATATAGATTGGGGAAGATGGGTGGAAGACGGGTGGAACGGGTGGAAGACAGGTGGAAGATCTGCTTTCGTGCAACCTCAACAGCAAGCTGAGGATGCAGGCGAAAGGCTGCTAAAGTCACAGAATATTTCGCTTGCCTCTCAGTAGGGTTTGGCCCAGACCCTTAAGTGTTGTTTCTATTCATATTAAACATGATCTAGCCTGTTTTGAAACGAAAACTGCAATGATCCTGCAACTTGATTTGGACTGGCTAGAGCAGATGAAATATTCATGCTGGGTTTTTTTAATAAGCCCGTCCTAAATAGCACTAAACGTGCCCGATCCCTATGACGTTTGTCACACTCTTCCAACTAAAACAAAACAGAAATGAAGGGTTCATGGCACGGAGAAAACCAGCCAGAAGAAGTCCAGCTCTCTTCCACTCAGTACCCAAATATTTTGATCGTGCTGGATTGTTAAAGTACGTGGTCTGGGAATGTCAGATGCCATTCTCAGACGTGGCAATAACTGAAGTGTGATGTGATTTTAAAAAGGGGAATAAAATCAGGATGGAGGAGGAATTATTCCATTTTGATTATGGCCAAGCATATGTCCTACAGTAGCCAACATGCCAGTTTGTAATCATTGTTTCCATATCGGTTAGTAAGTCAAATTAAGATTCATATTGGGTTTAGATGTCTGCAAGGATGGGACTATATGAAGTCCAGTAGAGAGCTTCACTATTGTTATTATAGTAAAGGTGCTCAGATGCTACAAGGCAGGATGTGTCTGTGGGCAGTGCGGGTACAAATGTGACTCGATGAATAACAGCACAATCATATTTTTACTCCTTAGACCTCTCAATCCTCTGTCTAACCACCTTGTCTCATGGGCTCTGGTCTAAAGTGACTTGGACACTATTGTGTGGGAAGACTTGCTCTGCAAAGCCAAGACACTGGGAATAAGCAGCAATAGCTTCATCGCTATTATACCTTGGGGGCAGAAGAGAAGGTGAAAAAGATCCAGAAGAAGTTGTCTATGTAGACAGCTGGGGGGTTGCTATGTGTATCTGTCTCTGGGTGGGTGTGTATGCATCTGCAAATGGGCCTCAAAGCTAAAATGTCCAAACTTAAATGAGGGCAACAACTGGGGACAGTTGTAAATGGCATAGCTCCATGCAGCCCTTCAGATGAGGAACTGCAGCTGGGAGCTTCCATAATGCATTGGGATTATTAATCGAGAGGGGAGATGATGGGGAATAGAGACTGGATGAGGGGACTGGCCCAGAGAGGAACTGAACAGTTCTTCTACATCAGTGACTTCAGTTGCAGGTACCTGAACTTTGGAGAGCTGAACTTTATAGCTGAGAAGAATAGCTTTCCTTGGTAGGGGGGGCGGAAAAACCTCAGCCCAAATATGTAAGGCTTCTGCCCTGCAGCCCTTCTAACCCAGCCATCTGCACTTAACAAATGAATCAAAACCGGCTGATGCCTAGTCCTTCTTTCCTCTGATTGATTGGTTGTGGGGCTGCTTTTAAGGAAGACCTCAACACTTGAACTTTGCTACACAACCTACTGGTCTCCAGTCCCTGAGCAGCTCCTGTCCTCGCGACATCTCTGGCTTTCTTGGATCCTGACCATACTTTTGCCTTGCTCCTGGATTTCAGCTTTGGATTGCCCTGTGGAACGGTTCCAGGCTCCTAACCCCGGTTTCGCTCTGTTCTTGCATCTCACCTTCTAGATTGTCCCTTGGGTTTGGTAACTAAGCTTCTGATTCCCAGATGCTGACCCTGGCTTGGTATGTGGTTCCTAACTCATGGCTTTTGACCTCTGTCTCTGCAGTCCTCTGTCCCATGCCCAGCTTGACCCACTAGACATGCCAGCCCCATAGACTGTCACAAAATATAGGCACACTTCTTGGAGGTAAAACATAGCAACATGCCCTGTACTACCCCAGACACCTAAAATGGCCATTTATCACTTCATGTGTTGAGTTCCACCCCAAAAAAAAATTACCATGTTTTCTTGCATGCATTCTTGCTACTAAATCTAAAATATACCTTGTTTTTGAAAGACAGACTGAAGAAAAACGACTTTTCCAGTGCTATAGTTGCATAGAGCGTGGATGGAGCCTAATCTTCAGCTGGCTCACCCTCCCTTTCCTGCTTAAAGCTGAAACCCTAGCTGTTGCTGAAGGCTGGTCTTTGAGGGTGGATCTAGGATTCTGAAAAAGCTAAAGACTCTCCAAGGTTGTGAAACAGGAAGAGAGAGGCTAACAGACAGCAAAATTTCCCTGAGACAGGTTAATCTAGTCATCATTAGCACCTGTAGAGTGAAGAACAATGAGCCATGAAGTCAAGTGCCTCCCTCCACTGCCTGAATAATAATGCAACAGTTGCTGCACTGGGGAGCAGGAAAGCAAGGCACTTCAATCCCCATCACACACTCAATTTCTCTGCTAAATACACAATTTTGGAGGGAGGGTTAATTTTCAGGGAAAAGGTGAATGCTGGATGTGAGGATTTAGTAATCCCTTTACAGACTCAATAGTCTACCCAGCCTGATCACAGGAATAAATGAGCTATCCTCACATCTGGAGTGGTAAAGTCCTTGTCCTATGTGTATGTCTGCACTGCACAAACCAGCTCTGACTAAGCTAGCTCTGGTACTGGAAGCAAAATCCCCGTGAGTGCTGCTATCAAGGCTCTGATTTTCAGACAAGAATGAGATCCACTCTGCAGGTTTCTGGGGAACATTTTTGCCAATTCACAGCTGGCTGGAATATAAACACGGGTCAACTTTAAGCTTCTCGTGCATGAGGATGTAGGGAGAATCTTGCACAAAAAACACGTAGCCCTAAATCTAGCCTTATAAGGAGAGCGGGTCATATTTTCTGCCTTCTTTTAAGAAATGCTAAGGGGGGGGGGGCAGGATTGGTTTTGTTTCTCGGTTTTGTTTTTAACCAAACCTCTGGGTGGGAGCCTGCTTACAGCTCCTTCAAATCAAAATAAAATCGGTATTGAAACTTTCAGGGTGGAACACTTCAGGTTTTGGTGTTATTTCAAAACTTGCATCTTTAAAAACAAAAATAGCCTAAATGTAAACAATATGCTAATTGACACAATCGTTTAAAAAATATATGTATTTTGAAAGATGTCTTTAAATTCCTTTAAACATTTGAAATTCTTGGCTTCTGTTCTTCCTGGGAACCCCAAGCGTGATTTCCTAGAAAACAGAGCAAGACAAGACCTGGAATTTCCTTCTGGGACGTGATCAGGAGGACTCCTTGAGTTGGAAGCCAAAGGCATGCCAACATCAACAGTGCAATAAAAGCAGCACTATGACTTTCATCGTTTGCTATTTATGCAAGTGCTGCAAACATTGAGTAAACGTGCATCCGTACATGAATTAAACATTCTGCTGAATGATGATAAAGCGTGTTCCTCTTACAATTGGGTTTATTAAAAACTGCACTTGCATCGCACAATTCATCCCCTCAGATCCCCAAAGCCCTCTATGGATGTGTACTGTAAGAACAAATGATATTGATTTGCTGCAAGTGTTAGAAAGTTTCTTAATTACTTTTCGAAGTCTGCTTCCATGCTCTGCTCCATACGCATATGTCACCAATGTACAGTGGGAATGTGGCAACAGAAATAGTTTATCTTACTACTGTAAAGATCCTTTAGTTTACACTAGGCAGAGAGCAGCTGGGGGGGTTAGATGATGTGATTTACAAACTCTCGCAGATATTGCTTTTGATTTAATAGTTTAATAATTAATCAGGGAGGGAACTGAGGTGGAGTACATAAGCAGCTGATAGAAAATCAATGGCTGAGAGTACATTGCTACTTGGGGACGAATAAAGGCTGCAGCAGATTCAGCTAAAGAAAAGTATCTCATGGTTATGTTTTTGGAGGACGAATGTATGCGGGCTCCCTTATAAAAAGTCTGTGTTCGTTCACCTCCATGCTGTCTGAAGAAGCGGAAAACATGGCAGGCATTGCAAGGTGACAATTTATTATCCAATATTAAACAAGAAGGGAGTGGATTCATCAAGGTCTCCTCCCCTGGCTGTGTTTGCCCAAACATGGCAAAGCAGCTAACAGTCCGATTTTCCCACTTCATTTTGGAAGATGATGGGTGTAGAAGAACCTCTGACTACTGTGGGATACAGGCTCTTCCTGTGCTGTGGGTATTTCTTTATCCCCTTCAGCCTGATGCTGATTGTGGGACAAACTAGTCTTCAGCCAATGGGGAGTGCATCTACACATGTGCTTGAATGCCTGTTTTAATGCGCATTAAAGTGTCACAAAAAATGTGCTATTTAGTTAATGCGCATTAAAATAGGTTTAATGCACATTAAGCGTCACTTTAAAACCTCGCTGTTTAGTTCATGCACATTAAGACAGGCTAATGTGCATTTTCTTAGTACCTCACAATGGAGGGTGCTGTAATCACAGCACATCGGAGCAGACTCGAGTCTGCTGGAGCGTGGTAATTACCAGATTACCTCCGTATCTTGTGTATGAGCATCCCCACACCTTGAAATGGCAGCAGGAGTGCTTCATCAAGCAAGCTTTAGTTCAAATGCCCCCACTACCATTTTGAAGCGTGAGGACGCTGATACACAAGACACTAGGGCTCTTTACTTAGAGTGGCCCCTGGAGCTGCTGTAATTAAAGTGCCGTCCCCTCTCCCTCACCCCCAGAGCACATGTAAAAGTGCCCAGAGGTACTAGATTTAATGCACATTAACTCAAGTTCATTAATGCACGTGTAGACGCACCCCGGGAGTCCTCCCTGTGATTCTAGTAGCTATAGATCCAGGCCTAAATCCATGGCAGAAAACTGTTAATTTGGTAGTTAACAATTATTACCATATTTGGGTTAAGTGAGACAGTAATGGAGCATAATACCTGCTCCAAGAAGAAGCCTGAAGGCTGTCTGTGCAAAAAGTACAAATACAGTTTGCATGGCTCTGAATGCCCTCATCCTCCCCCTCCAATTCAGGAAAGACGTTATTAGCTCTAATAAAAGAAGAGCTAAAAGTACTAAGAAATAGAAAGGAAATGGTCTGATACGTACGCTGGCTTCCCCTTTGCTCTGAGAAAATGTTTATCTGATTCATCTCCTCGTCTTCAACAGCCTCTTGGGTTGATAAACACGGGAGCAAAAAGCATCAGTTTTGATGGGTTGGGTTTTTTGGGTTTTTTTTATGTTCTTTTCAATTGCTTTTTTGGGGGGTAAAACAGTGACCAATTAACAGAAAATGAGCAGCGGTTCCCTGCATTTATTCTCATTTGAATGAGATGCCTGGCATGCCATGGACCAAAATGCACCAAACTGTTAATTGGTTTTTAAAGGAGAATTATGATGCTTTTAACAAGCCACTTATCTTGCTAAGCGTTGTTAGGGTAGTAGCATGTCTTCCCCCGAAATGGCTCTTTCCTGATGCAACTCCCTAATTGCTTATAAACCACACTGTTTATTGAGTATTAGTTCTGGCATAGTTGTTTATTGCAGGAGTGTATTGTTTAATGCTTGTAAAAAGCCATATAACTTAAATACACTCTGCCTTGTCTCTCTCCTCCAACGCTCTCTCCGGCTGACGTGTTCCACTGCAAAGTTTTTCAGTTGGAAGAGAGCGAGAAGTATTTGCAGTGTTATGCAGAGGTAAAGCTAAACAGCAGGTTGCCTGGTAACTGTGAAGAAAAGATTCAGCCTGAAGTGTGATTATATATTTTTCTTCTGCACACTGCCTGCAATTAATAGGTCAGTGACCCAATGCAACATTAGAGTAAGTCAAACTATTAGCTGGACAAATGTGTCTCAAGCATTTCTGTACACTGGTTCCATATGATTACTATACATTATGTTCTGGCAAGGTGAGCATGAATCATTAATATACTCCACGGAGCCCGCTGCTCTCTGCAAGGAAACACAATAACTCAGTCCTGACTAATGCACTGTGTTATGTTTATAAGACATGAAGCCTTCAGTTAGCATGATCTACAGGGTTGTTAGTTCATAGCAGAGATGCGTTCCCCTTTTTTTTTCTTCCGGTGTTCATCCATCCTGTTACAGAGATGGATAATACTGGGGAGGCTGGTGCAGAGGACAAGTGAATGGACAGGATGCAGCAGGTGTTGTTGGTCTTAGGGGTCCCAACCTGAGATGACAAATGTCTTCTTTCCATTGTTGCACCTGTGGGAGCTGGGGGGCTGACTTTCAGTGGGTGTGTCTACATGTGCATTTATGCCAGTTTAAATTTACTGTGCAGTAAATTACTGCGGGAATAGGCCGGCATCTACATGTGCAGGCAGTAGTCCCAAGTCAGTCCACACAAAGCATTAAAGTCAGTCCACACACCGAGTGTTACTGCGCAGTAAGGGATCTACACATGCATTACTGTGCAGTAATTAATCACGATGCAGGTATCAAATTTACGCCCACATCATCATAAGTCACCATATTTGCTGCACAAAATGGGTATGCGCATGTAGACACGTGTCCATACTGCGCAGTAATTCAGTTACTGTGCAGTAAATGCACACATGTAGACATTCCCAGTTCCTTGTACCTGCCACAACTGCCCTTTGCTTCAACTGAAGGCAATAAGGGGTATTTTTAGTTGAGGTGTGTGGTCTTGTTCAGAACCAAAGCAATGTATTTATCCAGGAGCATTCAGAAATAGACTCCAACCAAAAGCATCAATGGGTAAGTGCTACCCTGTTGGCCAGTAAGGAATATGTTTTGGTCAGAAGGTAAATCTCTGCATTAGTTGCCAGCAGCAGAATCGACAAAAAAGTACATTTAGATTCTCATGTGCCCACTCAGTACATTCACACATGTCACATATAGCATCAACCCTCTCCTTCATTTCTTCTTTTTTCAAGATGACTCTGTTTACCTGCTTGGCAGAAGAGCTGTCTCAGCTGTAGGACTAGTTCAGGAAAATGTTTTACTGCATATTACATTCATGGTAAGCCTGGTCATGTGATGGGTTGCGTGGCTGACTTGTGATTGCATGCCAAATGCCAAATGTGTTGCTTTCTTCTTAAATACCAGCTCCTGGACTCATGTGATCATATGAGAACGTCAGCTCTTAATTCTAGTGAAGAACAAGGACCTACCTTCCTGGTTTCAGCGAGAAAATTTAAAAAACCGGACTGGGTTTAACCATCAAATCTCACAATACAAAGGGAGGAGGACATAAGTAAAGAACACACTTAAATGAAGGTTTGTGATTTTTGAATTCTCAGGCTTGGCAATCCTGGATCTGTAATGACAGCCCTCAAACTAAGGTGCAAGCAGCCTTGAAATATGCTTTAGTAGAGATTTTTCGACCAAACATTTAATTTATACATCCAGCTAAGCCTCCACATGTGATGCCTTTTATCTTAATTCTAGGTTGCTTTCTAAGAGTTCAGCTCAGCTTTGGGGAATTAGAGGTCCTTCACTGTTTTCTTCTTGTTTTCTGAAAAATTAAGGATTCCTTATTGCTTCCATTATGGTAGATGCAAGTAATAGGCACCATACAAATATGGTGCTAGACACCATACAAACCATACAAATAGGCACCGTATAGACAATCCCTGCTGTGGATGCAGAGACAACTCAAGGAGAACCACAAAAGGCTGACATGGCCATGCAAGGAGACTTTTACCAATCTGAAAAGAAGATGCACCCAGGCAACTGCTGGAAGGGCATGGCGCAGGGGAAGTTTACAACAGAATAGCTCAAACAGATACAAGCAGGAAAGCAAAGGCCAAAAACAAGTTTAGGACTGGCGAGCAATGTGAAGGACAAAAAAGAAAAGGTTGTTCACATATGATGAAAAAAAAACAGAGAGCCTGCTAGTCTGGGGCTAAATCAGGGGCGGACAATTATTTTGGGCAGAGGGCCGCTTACTGAGTTTCAGCAAGCCACGAGGGCCGCAAGACAGGCAGCTCAGGGCAGATAAATATTCATTTTCTAAATTTTTTAGGGGCCCCACGGGCCGGATAGAATGGCCTGGCAGGCCGCATCCAGCCGCTGAGCTGCATTTTGCCCACCCCTGTGCTAAATGGTAACGATTAACTATTGATGGCCAGCAGAGTCTCTCAGTTGCAACTTTGCTTCAGTTGTCCCCAAAAATACCAGACCAGACTGGGAGAAGTAATATAAACAAATAAGCAGAAGAGAGGCAGACCAAGAGAATTAAAGAACAAATCAGATCTCTTAATGAACCTAATTGAATTCAAAGCCTGATGGGTTCCTACCCAGAGCCACTTGCCATATTTGCAAAGTCCTCTAAGGGTACCGGGCAAGGTCCCAGAGACCTAGAGAAGGGCTAGCATAGTGGCCACTCTTAAAGGAAGGATCTTAGCCTAATCTGCCTGATTTTGATAAGTGAGAGGTTGGTAAAGCAAGTTATAAGAGAGTCAACTTGTAAATATCTGGAGGCGGAAGGGATAATCACTGACAGCCAACAAATCATGCCAAGATCATTTGACTTTCTCCTTTGACAGGGTAAGACTTCCTTTGGCTCTGAATAAAAGGAATGCCATGGTCATAAAATACCAGGACTTTAAGTCTGGCTTTAACACAATTCTAGATGCCATCCTCAAAAATAAGCTGGAAAGCCACTAGGAAGGAGTGACTGTTAATGGATGGATGCCAGACCGGCAAGGGATTTTGAGCAGGGCTCCCATTGGGATCTGTTTTGGGCTCAATAAGTTAAACATCGTTGTTCATGACTTGAGTGCCAGAATTGAGAGTAAACTGGCCAAACTTGTAGACAACCCAAAAGTAGGAGGACCTGCAGACTAGAACATTAATAAAGAGGCTGAAATGCAAGTCATATGTGGGATGACTGATGGAAATAAATATCCTCGTAGAAAAGGAGAGTAAGGGAGGGCATGAAAGTGTCCTTTACTATATATGAAAACTAATTAGCCTATGAAAGCTTATGCCTCTCTGAATGAGTTAGTCTCTAAGGTGCCCCTGCCCTTCCTTCTACTATAAAGAATAGGAAGGACCATCTTTCTCTCTTTCTGCAGAGGGCAGAACAAGAGGCAGTGGGTTTAAACAGCAGGAGAAGGGATTTAGGTTAACTCAGGAGAAGCTTCCTAGGTGTGAGAGCAGGAGAATAATCAAATGAGCTGCCCAGGGATGGATTGTGGAATCTCCTTTGGTGCAGGGTTTGGAGAAGCAGCTACATAGGCTGTTGTCTGGGATGGTTTAGGAGCAGTGAAGCCTGAATCTGTGCAAGGGCTGGAACTAATGACCCCTGGAGAGCGTCTACAATACATGTGATGGTGCTAGGGAGCACTCAGGGGAGAACGTGCCCCATCTGCTTTACTCCTGCTTTGTGCATGTGTGCTGTGTGCAGAATAAAATACCATGTAGCTGCCACTGGAACACACCCCAGGCAGAGAACCTGAAGGTGATGCTAGGCATGACCTCCATACATGTCAACAGGCAGTTGCATGACATCCTTTTGGCATTCCCTGGACATGGAAGTGAATCAGGAGGGCACCACCCTCCTTCCCTCTCCCTTTCACCTTTTACTGCTTTCTGGCCCTTGCTCCCCTCCCTCCCGCCCTGGGAATTTTTGCCCAGGGCACTAAATCTGATAGTTGCACCTCTGCCACTGGCCTGGTATGGACAAGCCCTCCTTGTTCCTTCCATTCCCATGATTCTTTGACGGCATTTGTCACTTCTGTGATTATGCCTATTTCAGCCTCTGCAGAAAGACAAACATTGCCAGGGTGAAATGCAGCACTCCAGTGGCAGCATGCAGACAATCGACTCAATATCCTGTATCAAAAGGCAGTGACCAAGTTCTTCTGCCTGTCTCTGTAGAAGATGATCAGCTCATCCATCTCTTGCAACACAGGGAATTACCATCGTTTTAGAGGTGGGGAACTGAAACACAGATTGTGACTTGTCCAAGATCACTGATTTCCTAGTTTACCCGGGGCTTGAACTTGAGCCTTCTGCAAATTAGTCCAATGTCTTAACTACACAACTGTATTTGCCATAGCAGATTTAGGGCCATCAGACAGTGAACAGCAAATTCCAATATTTCTGCTCTCTGGTATGATTGTATCATAGTATCATGGTGCTTAGGGTCGAAAGGGACCTAAACAGATCATCAGGTCTGACCCCCTGCCCTGGGCAGGAACGGGTGCCGGGGTCATATCACCCCAGCCTTCTCTTGAAGACCCCCAAGGAAGAAGAGAGCACCACCTCCCTTGGGAGCCCATCCTAGAGCCTGGCAGTAAAGTAATGTCTCCTGATGTCCAGCCTGAACCTTCTCTCTAACAATTCATGGCCATTATTCCTAGTAAATCCGGGTGGTGCCCAGGGGAACAGAGCCTCCCCCAATTCCCGCTGCTCCACCCTGGTGAGTTTGTAAATGGCCACCAGATCCCCTCTCAGCCTTCTCTTGTGGAGGCTAAATAGGTTCACGCCCTTTGGCCTCTCTTCGTAGGGCCTGCCCTGCTGACCCCTGATCATGAGAGTGGCCCTCCCCTGGATCCTCTCCATGTTGTCCACATCCCTCCTGAAGTGCGGTGCCCAGAACTGGACGCAGTACTCCAACTGCGGCCTGACCAGTGTCACATAGAGGGGGAGGATCATCTCCCTGGACCTTGTGATGCATCTGTAGATGCACAACAAGGTGCACTTAGCCTTCCTGACTGCTTCCTCGCATTGGCAGCTTATGTTCATCCTGGAGTCAACAATGACTCCAAGATCCCTTTCTGCCACTGTGTTGACAAGAAGGGAGTTCCCCAGCCTATAAGTGTGTTGCTGGTTCCTTCTCCCTAGATGCACTACCTTGCACTTGTCTTTTAATTAAACAAAATAATTGCAATGGGATGGTGTTCTGTATTAGGGACCTACTTTTGAATCATGGGCAGGAGGTCTGAAATAAGCAGTCTCATATATAATATCTCAGTTGATAAGGCTTGAAAATTACAGCTGGAGCATTCAGTACTTCCCTCAATTCTGCTGCAGAATTCTCCTTTATGCTTCTGTTTAGGAGAAGATAGAAAGCAATAAATGCCAGGTTCTGTTCTAGTAGTTGCAAGAGCTTTGGAAATCCTCCAAAAGACCTCTTTACCTTAGAAACCACCAACAAAGTTTATACTGTCAAAGATTTGTAGCAGCAAATTTCCCAACAGTCTAAAATTAAACTTCACTGGTCCATTTAAAAACCATGAATTGGGTAAGTTGGTTTCTGGGGGATTTGGGGAAGCTACAGCAACTAATTTCTAAGTTGATGTAACTTTGATGGCTACCACTTGGGATTTCAAATTGCCTTAAATGGAAAACTCCAAATCCACAGTAAAATTGAACATGAAACTCTCTGGAGCGGTTACATTTCAATGAGTTTTATTCAATAAGCTTATTAGAAAAGTGCCAGGAAAGGGAACATTGAAAACCCACAGTGTGTTGCTGTCTGTCAAAAACTCTAGAGTCCAACGATATGGCGTGAACACATTTATGCATTTTACAGCTCCTACTTGAATTGCATAGCCTTTATTTACCTGGTAGAGCAGTGCAGTTCACTTCACCCTGAATCACTGAGTTAAGTTTGAGGGCCTGTGTTATACAGAAGGCCAGACTAGATAACTTAATACTCACAAGCCCTAGAAGTTCACCCAACTACTCCCTATGTTTGATTAAATCATATCTTTTTGGAAAGGCACCCAAGGTATGGAGGACAACAGAGATGGACAGTAAGCTCCTTTCCCATTTAGAAAGCTAGGCTAGGTGTCTGTGGTAGGTCTTCAAATTCTTAAAAAAACCTATTGACTATAAATGCCATTATGTGTTCTTATACACTGGTTTTTCTAAGAAAAAGAAAATGGCTTCCAGTTGTCCTGAAGAGGATTATAGCCATAAGTCTCAGTTTTTTAGCTGTATCCATGCAAGGGGAACCTTTGTCTCAACTAATTCTGCATGAGCAAAAGATGCAATTGTATGGATGCAATAGCAAAATTGGGTTTGGAGACCAATTCTGTGAGAGACAAACAGTCTGATCTACTGAGTTCAAATATGCTGAACACTGTAACAACTGGGCCCATTTGCAAAATCTGTTTCCTGCATGAAGCATGCCTCTCTCTTGAGCTATTCCCTTCTCATTGGCTGCATCACCAGGGACTGAATTGCCATCACTTTTTGGAGTGCCGCAAAATCAAGGCTTAGGGTGAAATGTCAGAGTTATCCTTTAGAAGTCTAATTGTTCTGCCTCTGTCCTGTGTATGGAAGACTCCAGGGAACTCAATCTGGTGCCCTAACCAGCACTGATACTTAATAAAAGGCTATAAAGAGAAAGGTTTTTCCAAAGACAAATATTTTTGTTCTCCATTTGCAATAAGTAGCACAGCCATGGCTGACCCTGGCCACCTCTGGAGTTAAAGGCATGAGTCACCATCAGCTAACAAGCCAAGCTGTTAAACCAAGGGCAGAGAGCCTTGTGGACAAGCTCAGGGGGGCAGGATGCATGTCTCAGACTATGTGTGGGAGCTGCACTGAAGAGAAAAAAATGCCCGAGAGACTGACAAACAGACAAATGAATGCAGGGTGGGACGTGAGCAGAGAGAAAGCAGGGACGATGGCGATGAAACTCAAAGAGGAAAGATGTGCCTGTGGGAAAGGGAGCAAGGTTTCTCTGTTCAGCTAGCACTGACACTGCGGTATGTCCTTTGGCTTTGCTGGCAATAACCTTGCTTCTTTCCAGTATCATGTGAGATCTAAACTGGACTTTGTCTTCCCATTAGGACATCAAGGGTGACAAGCAGTCAATCCCATGTATTCCCCCTCGCGCCCGACCTCCACAGCACAGGGCCACAAAAGGGTCCGTTCCTTTTGAGCATTTCCCTCGCAGGGAATCATTTCAGTGCAGGATACAGATGACGAAAACATATATGTGTCCATGTATTTGTCATTAGTTAAGATTTTCAGTAATTAGATCAATTCCCAAGCAGGGTGGATATAAATAGCTAATAAAATACCTGATGCTGCAAACTATTCATTGCATTGCCTGACAGTATCCTGTATTCTTGGAGTCAGTCTGTGGTGTATTCCCCACGCAGCACAAGCCGATAAAACCCATCAACACTAATGAGAGTGACTGTTGAGCAGGGGTGGGCAAAATGCAGCTGGGGGCCCAGATGCATCCTGCCAGGCCATTCTATTTGGCCCATGGAGCCCCTAAAAAATGTAGAAAATTAATATTAATCTGCCCTGAGCTGCCTGTCATGCGACCCTCGATGGCTTGCCGAAACTCAGTAAGCGGCCCTCTGCCCAAAATAATTGCCCGCCCCTGCTCTTGAGCATCAAGTGTGGTGTTTGTGGCAATGTCTTCCTTTAAAGCTTAGTGCACCAGTGAGTTCCCTGCAGTACCATACCTAGATTCCTGGTGGCCCTGCATGAGCTTTTAGTATCGGGGCCCCCCTTCGCCAGAGATAATAATGATAATAATAATGATAATCAGACCAAAAAATATATTGTTTGGGCCCCCGGGTGGCCACCCGGTTCACCCATGCCTGCGTGCAGCCCTGGTTCCCCAATGCTATTATCTGCAGCAGTTGGTGCGGGGTGATCACTGAGTCGTGGCCCTCCATACCCACTAGGCAGTCTGTACTAAGGGAACTGCAATGAAGATTGGATTGTCCCTGGAGGAGAGCCAGATTACAACCCATACTATGGCTTCATGCATCTCTGTCTGCTTCATACTACTTGGTGTCAAAAGTGGGCCTGATCTCTCTTTCTAGGAAGAAAGAAAAGGAGAAAGAGGAGCCCCAAACTGCCAACTGTGTGCACTGCAGCGGGAAGGAGACAGGCCGAAAGCCCAGCGTAGCTAGGGAAGCCAGAACACAGATGGCTCTGGTAGAAAAGTTTGACTGTGGGAATACAGGTGCTGGGCCTTGCTGGACCAGAAGGTTTAAGTGTTTCCAGATGATTTCAGGCTTATCAGAAAGAGCACGGGAATACCAGGTAAATGCCCTCCTCTTTGCCAGGGGAGAGGGTGCAGATGATGTTCTACCTGCCTTCTCCCTCACTGAAGAGGCAAAAACAATTATAGAAAAGGTAAAGTGGCTTTTGATGCTCATTTAATCAGGAAAACAAATGCTATAGATGAAAGGGACACATTTAATATGAGGGACCAGGGGAAATGGCTGAATCTTTTATTACCGCAGTTCATACTCTTGCTGAACACTACAGTTATGGAGTTTTGAAAGAAGAGCTTATAAGAGACAGGGTTGCTGTAGGCATCAAAGATACCAGTTTCACAGGACAACTTTAGTTATAGCCAGAACGCACACTAAAAAAAGCCATAACAAATTTTAAGATTCAAGAAACAATAGAGAAGCGACAATATGATTTACAGGCTAAGTGGGCTATGTGCGCTGCACCGCACGTACAGTGCGCTACGGTGACATAGCAATCACGTGGATCTACACATGATAGCCCGCTATATTGCCAGAGCAGTGTGCTCCTCTCTTATACAGCGCTGCTACAGTGACGTAGCGGGGAAATCTTCCTGTGCACCATCCATACAGCACAGTATGAGTGGTTACTGCACCATGTTTTAGTACTTCCAAAGGGAAGTACTAAAACACGGTGTAGTAACAATGTCACTATATGGCGACATGTAGACACACCCACAGCGTACCTAAAACTTCAACATATAACACTGATATAGTAAAGAGATAAGATCCAAAAGAAGAAGGGACACTCATATCTAAGATACAGTATTAAAATAGAGCAAAATCAATCCAGAAACTTTAATAGTGAAAGCAGGGAAAGGTATGGCAAATGTAGCAAAATATCAAGCCACCACTGGCAACAACGTCCAGCAATAAATACAGAATGCAGGAGATGCCAAAAAAAGGATATTTTGCAAGATATCATCCAGGCTAGTGGAAATAATTCAGGAGGGGGGAAGTGGCATCAGGTGACAATAAGCTACCTGGAATTATATTATATAGAAGCATCAATAACTGGGTGCACTAATATAGATCTCAGTGGTTGAATCGTTACATACAAAATAGACATGGGAACTACAGTTAGTGCCGTCCCTTCAAAAGATTATGATTCACCCGGGGAAGGAGATCTTCAAAAGTCAGATAAGGTTCTCAGAGAAGCAGCTAATACCACATTAGAAGTGTGTGGCCAATTGAAGAGTAACTTGGAGTAAAAAAAAAGGAAAAATTTTGTCATGATCTATCTACATGGGCAATAAAAGCATTGTATGCCATATCTGAATCCAAGATATTCCTGCCATAAGACAATTACTGGGTATCAGTTTGGAAATTTTTTCCTGAATTTAGCATATCTAGCAAAACCCTTAAGAGATCTCCTTGATGGAGGCAATATGTGGGTTTAGGGAATGCAAAGCAAGGGGCCTTCGATACAATCAAAGAACAACTGGCATCACCACCTGTTTTAGCACAGTATTCAGTAAATTATTCCATGATCACAGCAAATACATCTTCACATGGTTTAGGAGCAGTGCTCATTCAAACACAGCCAGAACCATGTAAAATTTATATCAAGATGTCTTACCGATACTGAGTGATGCTATAGTCAAGTGGAAGAAGAAGCCTTGGCAATCACTTGGGGCTGTGAATGGCTCAGCTCTTATTTGCTTGACCCTAATTTTAAACTAGAAACAGATCACAATACCCTGCCAGCATTGCCGATCCAAAGCCTTGGATGACCCTCCACCTCGAATCCAGAGATGTTGACTGGGACTAATGTAGTTTTCTTTCACTGTTGAACATTTACCAGGGAAACTGCTCATAGGTGCAGACACTATATCCAGTACATCAGTTAGGTAGCCACCAACCAAAGAAGAAATAACTTTGGAAAAAGAGGTTATTCTATATATTGACCATGTTCTGAAAGCATTGCCAGCATCTGCTACTAGGTTTGAGCAAATTAGAAATGAGCAACAGAAGGATAAAACTTGCCAGAAACGAGTTCATTTCTGTCAAAATGGTTGGGGCTACAGGATACAGCTTCCACAAGACTACGACCATATCATCAGGACCAAAATGACCTCCACACAGTTGATAGTATGCTCCTTACAAGGATTGATCCCTCAGGCACTTCAAGGAGAAATGCTTTTAAAGCTCCATGAAGGACACCAGGGTATGAACAAATGCAGGGCAAAAGCACAACAGTGTATAATTGGGAGGCCAGAAGAGCCATTTCATAAGGGCAAAGTGCTTAATCTTATGCTTATAAATGGAGCTGCAAAGCTCCTGTTGATTTCCACAGTGTGGGATCAGATCCAAGGTACCTATCCACTTTCTCCCCTCATCTAAAGCCCTCGCTCAGCTCAGGAAAGGAACAAACATCATACAGGAGTCAGCATTTGCCTGTATTTGAAGTGAGTCCCAGCATGGGAGTCATTATGTGGTTAGCTTGAAGTAATGCTTATATGACAGTGACTGTTTGCATTGAGCTTCTGAGCATGTCCAGTTGTCCAGCATGCAGTGTGTTTCCCCGGGAGCACACTTGAACAGAACAGCAGACTCATGGCTTTTCTAAAGTGCTGTGCTTTCTCTCCAGCCAACCTGACTTCTGAGCAGATATTCAGGAGAAAGGGGGATGGCACCTTTAGGCACAGAGCTAATAGAGGGTCTTAGGACTGACTAGAAAAGTGGTGAGGGAAAGATCCTGCGGGTTCTTAGTTCTTAGTTCAAATACATCTGTTTTTATACAATTGGAAAATATTTGACCTGCTCTGTGATTGGTTAAAATGGTAAAGGGAAGCATTTTGGGGGAAAAAAATATCAAATATCTCTTTCTCCCTCTGGAATTCAGAACCTTGCTTGGAAACGAGAAGGCTGCACAGGGTGGGAGGTTGTAACCGACTGTGTTGGTCCTTGGCTAACCATTTACCGTGTTCATGATGGTTTTCTATTTGGTACCTTTCTGGGTAAACAGTTTGGCCAATTAGTCTGACTTCTAAGGATGCCAAAAGCTCTCACCTGCCATGACTTGATGTTGTATTTTTACTGAGAGAAGAAACTCTTCTCTCTCCTACCTTCAGCTCTTAGCCAGACCTGGCACTGTCTCTTGGGGCTCTGCCTCCCCTACACCCCAACTAGCGCCAACCTGATGTTAAAGTCTGAATCAGATAAGTAGAGGCAGTTTCTTTATAATGCCTCTCTTTATAAATGTTCCAAAATAAACCTCTGTGTCTTAAAAAAAACAACCCAAATCATATAGTTCTTTTGCCCAAACCCAGAGCTCCATGGTTTTTAACTCTGGGACCTGGCAAACAAGGGTACAAGCTAAAAGCAGCAGTACTTGTTAACCCTTCTCACTCACACTTCTGGTGCTCCTCCCATTCTCTTTCTCTAGGATACTAGTCGTCCTGGACCTGGTTGTCTGCTCGCCACTCCCAAGTAGGACCACAGTGACTATGGCATAAGATTGCTCTGGGGAGCTAAGAATAGAAAAGGACACATATGCGATGACCTAGGAGCAGATCCCTCTTGCAATGGTTGTATAAGTCCAGAGCAGGGACCTAGCTCAGAACAGCCTGTTTTCCATAGCTTTGCCCCCACCTCTCCTGTTCTTCACATGCAGGCAATGGTTAAGGAAAGAGGTTACTCGGTTGCACAAGTATGAAAAGAAGTGCAACATCATAAATAGAAAGCAATGAGTGGTCATAAGGAGACAGCGATGGATCATAGGGTACATGAAAAGGGGTAATGCAGTAAATAAATGAATTATGCCTGTACAAAAGACACCCACTGTGCTTGGATATCATGCAGGATCTAGAAGATTTGTCTCTAGACACAAGAGATTAGGTGGCTCAGTCATAAGGGCCTGCACACCAGATCTGCAGTCAATGTAAATCAGCATGGCTGAACCACGGCGGACTTGCACCCATTGACAGTCTGGCCCTGTATCTTCATTTAGATGTAAAGCCAGGAGGAAGTTTCCTATTTCAGAGCAATAGCTTTTGTAAACACACTTTTCTGGCGATGGCTATTTTATCGTCTGATGGATGCACTATAGGGAACACAATTGCAAGTTTCCTGTAGGCTACATTTTATTTTGCAGCCAGATGTCACAATAAAATTGTATAAGCAGAAAGGATACAAATAAGATGCCAAAGTGAAGAAATAATCAGCTCAAGGAAAGGAGAAAACACATTTCAGTCAAAGAAACATGGGCAGAAACTCTTGCATTTCCATTACAAAAACAGAAGATATGTTTTAATGCAAAGACTTCCCTGATAGGTATATACTGTCCTTCTGGTGGCAAGCCCTGTTATAGATGTGAGCTTGCTAATGTATTTTTTTTGCTATAACCCTGTAAGTGCATGGATTCTTTGTGCCATCTGGTACATCTTTAATAATACTTTAGCATTTTATATCACTCATCCTCAAAGCCCTCTAAGTAGTTTCTCCTATGCCATGTCTTCCTTGGCTGGGTAGTTAAATATTAGTCCCTGTTTCATGAGAGAATGAACTGAGGCAGAAATAGTTTATGGTTTACCAAAGACCCCAGAGAATGGCAGGGTCAAAGCCAGTATTAAAAGAGGAAGTGTTTCTTGGGCTTCGGGCAGGCCTACTGTAATGTATACTACCATGCTGCAGCACTCTTTGTAAAGTGCTTTTTAATCCATGGACAAAGAGCATAGATACCATTTTCCTTATCTTACAGCTACGGAAACAGAGGCACCAATCAGTAAAATGATTTGCATAAGTTCACTCATGAGAACAGAGTCTGAACCAGAACATATAGTAGGCCTGTGTGAAGTGGCTAGTATTCACTTTGGATTCGGATTCGGCCGATTCACCCCTAGTACTTGCTTACCAGCTCGGAGTCAGCTGCAGTTCCCTGCTGCAGCCACCGGGGACTGCCTGAATCATCAAAGCTCTCCAAATCTTTTGCAAAGATTCGGAGAGCTTTGAATCGATTCCGACCTTTACATTGGTCCCCTGATTCAATTCAGAGATTTGGCCACCGAATCGGGCCAAATCTCCTCTGAATCGAACCACCGCCCAAAGCTTTGCACAGCCCTGACATATAGCTCCTGAAATCCAGGACTTGATCTTAGGACCCAAACTAGAGGTGGGTGCTGTTTACAAAAGTAGGGCAGGGGATCAGGTGCCACTTTGCCTAATAGCTCAGTGGTTCTTGGGAAACTCAGGTCCAATGCTGTCTTGTGTCTGGAGAGAAGCAGGGCTCAGATCCCATAATGCCCAGAGCTATTCCCTAATGAATGTACTAATAGAGCCTTTGAGGGCTTGGGTCTCTTTCTTAGCCTCTTCTGCTGAGACACAGTTGAAGACCTAAACTGTAGCCCAAGACCAATACTCTATCCATTAAGTTATTGCACATTTACTATGTAGCATGAGAGCTGATAGTCCTCCTTGTGTAGTACCTGGGCTCTACCACCACATACAGTTTGCGAGGCTTTGGGTTTGGTGTGCCCAGGTTTCCCAGAATCTTACAACTATAATCCTTCACTCAGGTTTAAAACCTCTATTGATCACAGCATAATAGCGTTTCCATTTCAGTTCCTTAACAACTTGGTCTTGTCACAGTCCGTGCAACCGTCCACCTGCTGAAGTTTTTTCCCTCTCTGAGAAACGTATGAGCAGTTGGGAGCAGAGCAGGGAAAGATGGGAGTGTCCCCAGATGGAAGGAGTCAATGCAGTTGCAATCCTTACTAGGCAGTGTCATCTTGTGGCCTAAAATCCTCTTTTCTTCTTCCAGAATGTCACTCTCCCTTCTTTCTTCCTTTTCCTCAAAAACTAGGGACTACTTTTATCCTGTCATACAGCCAGGGTGTGAAGGGTTAACACTACCTAAGCTGCTTGGGTCAGATTTTCACACTTGCTCAGCACTACGGATGCTGAGTTTTAAAAGCTCTGTATGCTGCATAGGCTCAAATCCCACCCGGCTGTGTTAGGAGCAGCTTAATCAGGAAGTCGTTCCTAATGCATAGCAACTTTATTGAATGTATTGATTTATGGACATTGTGCCTGCTCTGGTATGCCAACGAACTAGCAAAGTGCCCATCAAGAATGACGGGCGGGCACCACCCACTGCCCCACACTGCCGCTGCTCTGCATGCAGCCACGTGCAATATGCCTCCCTCCTGCTCTGTGTCTGGCCCCATGCACCTACCCCCATACACACCTTGGACACACACCCAGCCACGCACCACATCCACTTGGCCACAGCCACCCACCCACCCAGCCACATAGCCACCCAGCCACACACCCAGCCATATGCCGCATGCCATGTACACCCAGCCATACACCCAGCCACCCACCAAGCCACATGTCACACACACACAAACCCACCCTGCCAGATGTCACACGCAAACACCCACACACACACCCATATGCCACACATACCCACCCAGCCATGTCACATGCAGCCACATGCCACGACCACCCAGCCACACCCACCCAGCCACACGCCAGGCACACAAACCCACCCACATACCACACAAACATGCAGCCACATGCCACACCCATCTGCCACATGCCACACAGCCACACACCACACTCACCCAGCCACATGCCACACACACCCAGCCACATACCACACACACCCAGCCACATGCTACACAAACACACCCCCACCCACCGAGCTACACACACCCACCAGCCAGCCAGAGGGTGCTCCTGGTGTGGGGAGGGACATGGTTTCATAGTTTCATAGTAGTTTTGGGTCAGAAGGGACCTAAATAGATCATCTAGGCTGACCCCCTGCCACTAGCCATAGCACATGCTGGGATCACAAAACCCCAGACAGATGTTCATCCAATCTCTTTTTAAATTTACCCAAGGTAGGAGTGAGGACCACTTCCCGAGGAAGTTGGTTCCAGATCCTAGCCACCTTAACAGTGAAATAGCGCCTCCTAATCTCTAACCTGAACCTATTCTTCAGCAGCTTCTGGCCATTGTTCCTCGACACCCCAGGTGCTGCTGGGGAGAATAGGACCCTTCCTATTTGCTGCTGATCTCTCCTAATGAATTTGTAGGCAGCCACCAAATGCCCCCTCAGCCTCCATTTGCTGAGGCTGAACATGTTCAGGTCCCTCAGCCTCTCCTCATAGGGCCTGCCCTGTTGCCCTCCAACAAAGTGGGTGGCCCTCCTCTGAACCCTCTCAAGGCAGG
>NW_005841853.1:3302912-3339304 GCF_000455745.1 Alligator sinensis | reverse complement strand
TGCAGCCTCTCTCTCCCTTTGAGCATGCCTACCTCTCCCCACATCTTGGTGTCATCGGCAGACTTGGACAACATGTTTTCCACCCCCTCGTCCAAGTCACTGATGAAGATGTCGAACAGTGTAGGCCCCAGGACCGAGCCCTGGGGGACCCCACTATTCACATCCCACCAGGTCGAGTACGACCTGTCCACCACTACTCTCTGGGTGCGCCCCATCAGCCAATTTCTGACCCATCCAACTGTGTAGGCATCAATGCCACAGTCACTCAATTTATTAATGAGAATGGGGTGAGAGACAGTGTCAAAGGCCTTCTTGAAGTCCATAAAGACTACATCCACGGCGACACCATCATCCAGGGATTTAGTTACCTGGTCATAAAAGGCCATCAGGTTGGTCTGGCAGGACCTGCCTTTGATGAACCCATGTTGATTTCCCCTGGTGCATGGCTGCAGGGTGCCACTTGGGGAGCATGCACGGGGGAAGTGCCCCGCCCCATGGTTGTGTGCTGCAGCTGGCGGGCTTTGCCTGCACCCCACTGCCCGCTCTCCTCGCAGCAACCTATGGCCGTGCACCCCACCACCCCATGGTGCTGGGAGCAGCTGCCAGCTGTGGAAAGTGGAGCACACAGGGTTGGGCTGGGCACACGGATGCAGGGTGCTACGTGGGGAAGGGGCAAGTGAGGTGCAGGCAGCACCCCCCCACCTGTAGCATGTGGGGCAGGGCATGCCCCCCACACCCACTCCCTTCATGGCTCTCTGTGGCCATGCAACACCCCCCGCCTACATGGGAAGCACCTGGCAGCTGCAGGCTGCAGAGGGGATGGCACGGGGGGGGCAGGTGCAGGCAGCTCTGAAGGTAGCGGGCAGGGGGACACAGGAAGCACATGGCCGCAGGGTGGAGTGCGCCCCATATGCCCACTCCCCACATGGCACCCTGCGGCCATGCGCCACATCCCACCAGTGTTTTGGTGCTCCCTGAGTGGGGGGTGAGAGGTGGCGTGAAGCGGGGGGCATGGCTGCAGGGTGCCACGTGGGGAGCATACACAGGGGTATGTCCCCCACACCATGGCCGAGCACTGCATTCAGCGGGCACTGCCCGTGCCCACTGCCCACTGCCCTTGTGGCACTCTGAGGTGGCACACCACACCCCCCACCTCACAAGTCTGTGTGCCATGCCCCCCACTACAGATGCAAGCCATACCCCCCCACGGTTGCAAGCCACGTCCCTGCATGACCGGTCCTCACAGCGGGGAGCACAGCCTGGCCTCGCGCACCTCAGCCCCAACCTCCACCTCCGCCTGTCAGTCTGTCTGTCCTAAGGCTCTGGGCCGTGCATGTACAGTTGGTCCGGAGCATTACGGACAGACAGATGGAAGTGCTAAGGCTTTTATTATATTCAAATGGCAGTCTTTTTGTTAACTAATTAGTGCCTTTTATATCAGTGGTTTTCAACTTTTTTGGACGTAAGGTACTCCTCACACCCCTCCATAATCTTTGGGAAGTGAGAGGCACCCAATTGCAAAAATGAATGTATATATTACAGTGCTTACCACCATACACAGGGTCTGGGCAGGAGGGGTGGGGGATCATCCAGGTAGGGACCAGCCTGGTTTATCTGCTTAGCTTATCTGCTTATCTCCGCATGCCTCACTTATCTCCTTACAACTCAGTGGCACGCTTGAAAGGGTCAGGTGGCACCCCAGGGTGCCTCAACAGCCTAGTTGAAAATCACTGCTTTACATAATTACTTACCCCTCCCCTAACATTAAACTCCTTAGGAAAATGTTGGCTCTAAGTCTCTCATGGGGAGAGTCTATATCCAGATCTCTTCAAAAACATGGACTCATTTAAAACAGTCATCACCTTGGTCATCAAAACTGGCTCCTCCACAGCCAAAAACCTGAGTATTTTTAGCGCAGGCTTACCAGCTCACTCTCCTCATTGGCAATAGGTCTGGGTTGATAAATCGCTCACTGAAAAACAAGATATCAGCCAAATTCTCCCCATGGACTCAGCCAACAGAAAATTTTCAGGCTAGAGTCACCCAGCAAGTATGACCAGGCCTTTTACCACTCAGCCTAGTGTTTAGGGCACTTGGCTTGCACATGGAAGTGCAAGGTTAAACTCCTTCATCTGCCTGAAGGAGTATGGACCAACATATCTCCCCCCTTTTCCTTTGGCGCGGCAAGTGCTGTGACCGATCTTGCAATGTCTCTGAGCCGGAGAGCAAGTGTGAATGACTTTCCACCCAGCCGGTTGAAACATTTGCCTAGAAGAAGATAGGTCTGTGTTCCAGTCTCCTCTTCAGTAATGAAGTGCTTTATAAAAGTAAAAATGTATCAACAAAACAATTAAGAGAACCACCCCCAGCCACCAAACTCTGTTTTGGGCACTGGGCAATTTAACCTGCGGTCATCGGGTATTATGGATGTGTCTCGGGAATTGCAATGCTGGCAAAACTCGCAGCTAAGAGATCCCAGCATCAATCTTGTCTTCAAGAACGATCACAGGCACAGTTCAGTGGCAATGATTCGGCCAGGTTTATTGCTTACAAGCACAGTCCTCCCACGTACATCACACTGGGTGTTAAGGCATTTGACCCTGTGACAAGGTAGTTGCCACAACACAAGAGAGGCTCTCCTAGGCCGGTGCAAAGTTCCCCTGATTCCCAATTCTCCTTTATTTCAATGATCCAAACGAATTACGTATTGCATTCCATCTGTATCTCGAATATCTCTGTAGCCTGGGTCTTATTCACATCCTGACCTAGGTGTTCCTGTTCCAACTTTCTCATCCTGGTACTGAACTATCCTTTACTTTGTACAGCTATCTCCCCATCCCGTCTTCTGATAGGAATGCCCATCTGGCCCAGTTTTGTTTATGTAAGGAGTTCATGCATCAGTCAGGTTTGTTGGTCAGGCCTAATCTGGGCAATGCTTTAGCAAAGCCTTTGTGAGCAGCAGATAGATGGATCAGTGCTCCGGTGAGACCTACACCTGCTTCTGTGCAGGCAGAATTGAGCCTGAGTCTTCCACAAATCACTGAGCTATCAAGTAAAAGTACACCATCTCCCTACCCCTGATTTTGCACATAGTGCCTAAGCCTACCTTCCCATTTCCACTCCTTTACCTGCTGTTAATGATCAAAAAGAAAGAAAATGGCATGTTTCAGGTGGATTAACACATATCAGTTGATCTGAACGAACACCCCCCCCCCCCCCCCCACACACACATAGTTGCTGCCCTCTCCCCTTCCTTTGGCAGAACCAAATTATTTGGGGATTGGATCATACTGGGTTTGCTTTCCTTTTCTTTCTTGGTTTGGCCACTCAGCTGCAAACAGTTATTCATGCAGCCCTCGTATGCACCTGTAGCAAGCCCCTTGTGCCCTACGGCTCTGATGAAGTGGTGAAGATGTAGCACTGTAGGTTACAAGCACAAGCCTACACTGAAGGAGGAGGAGTGAATTCCACTCAATAAAACAATAATAAAGTGTCAGGTTGGAAATAAATATTGAAACTAATTTTCCACCAGGGAAATCTCTTTGCAGTAACTATTCTAGATGGAAAATAAAACAAAAAGGCCCCATTCTTCAACCCGTGCCATCACCTGTCATGGCTCTCAACTCACCTCTCAGCTGCTCTCAAGAGCCTGATGGCTGCAGGAGGAGGAAAGCTAGCAAGAAAACTGCCCTGGTGTCTCACGTTCTAAATCAAGTCAAATAAAACACCGATCAAAAGAGCATCTTGAAAAAAATAACAATGTATTATGGTCCCGTAGAGGTTCTTTAGCAAAAGAAACAAGCAGCTGACATGAGGGTTTTCCTCTTGATGCTACAAGTAATTGAATCAGATGTTAGACAGGAAGGGAATGTGTTGGTGTGCAGTCAGTGAATTAAAGAGCTGTACTGGCAAAGGCAAAGCTGCCCTGGCTGGTGGTTTTGTCTCTTGTATCTCTTTCAAGATAAGGCTCTAGGCTGGCTGAACAATATAAGCCCAACAGGCAGCAATATGTTAGCAACCACAACCTGATAGTAGTGGTGGTAGTGTGGGCTGATGGCTGGGACAGCAGGCTCACTTCTTGGGTTCTGCTCTTGGGAGGCAGTGTGACCTGGTTTCTAGAAAAATAAACTGGGACTCAGAGGGCACATCTACATGTGCAATTAATGTGACTGAATGTAGTCCAGCTCAATTTGAGCCAGAGTAAACTAACCCCAACATCACCATCTACATGTGTGTTTAAGCACAATAATTTACTGCGGTGCTGGACACCACTTGTATCTGACGGGACTATCCAACAATGCAGTAAATTAATCTACTGTGCCCTAATTGCCGGGCACATGTAGATGGTGATGCTTTATTGTGCAGCAAATTCGTTTGCTGTGCAATAAAGCAACTCATGTAGACGAGCCCAGAAGGACCAAGTTCTGCTCCTGATGTGACTGCCATGCAGTGAAAGTGGCTTTGGCTTAATCACATCCTTCTGTGCCTTGCTTTCCTTTTTTGTAAAGTAGGGTTGATGGTACTGACCCGTGGAAAGGGATTTGGAACATTTGAGGTTATTGAGGAAAAATGCTTTGTGAAACTGTACATCATTAGTCTGAAGAAGAGACGACAGAGAGGATTTAATATCATAGATTATAAATTCATAGATGTTAGGGCTGGAAGGGACCTCGAAGATCATCAAGTCCAGCCCCCTGCCCCAGGGGTAGGAAGTCAGCTAGGGTCAAAGGACCCCAGCAAGATAAGCATCCAAACATTTCTTGAATAAGTCCAGAGTAGGTGCCTGTACCACTTCTGGAGGGAGTCTATTCCAGGTCTTGGGGGATCAGACAGTATCAGCCTTCCATTACCTGAAGCAGGGTCTGAAAGAAGATGGAGCTGGACTGTTTTCTGTGGGGGCAAATGACAGAACAAAGAGCAATGGGCTCAAGTTGCAGCAAGGGAAATTTAGGTTAGATATTAGGAAAATCTCTCTCTCTAGGAGGGTAGTAAAGCACTGAAACAGGTTACCCAGAGAGGTGGTGGAATCGCCAACCTTGGAGGTTTTTAAGACACAGCTAGACAAAGCCTTGGCTGAGATGATCTAGTTGGGGATGGCCACGCTTTGAGCAGGGGGTTGGACTAGATGTGGCCTCCTGAGGTCCCTTCAACCTAATTTTCTATGATTCTATACTTCTATAATCCTTTTTCTTCAACCTCTACTTATCTGGCTTGGTTCCTAAAACTGGTCATTTTTATCAAATCTGGAGGATGCAATTGGTTCCAAGAAGAATCAGCAGCCAGCCTGGCAGAAAACACCCCTGCAACAAAGGGGACTGAGGTTCAAGCCTGAATCCAGCAGAGCTCTTACTTCACATTTTAAGTGAATGCTTTCACCTGGCTTAGATCTAACGTGATCAGAAATCCCACCTTGGTCCTGAGAAACATTTCCTGATAAAAGTTGCCTCAAAACCAGCATGAGTCCATCGCAGAATATTATTAGTGAGTGCATGATTCTGAAAAACTGGATTGTCAGAAGAGGACTTGGAGGACTTTACGTGCCTAAACCCAAAACTCTGATCCAAGTGGCCACCTAATGCTGGAAATATCTCACTTCCTGAGGCCACCTCCCTTTTTGACCTGAAAGTTCCCGATGCGCCTGGAGTTCAGCCCTCTGTGCATGGACAAAAAATGTTCTGCCCTGAGCAACTCAAATCCACCTCCTTTCTACAGCTTATTTGGATCTAGCAACTAAGCATGGCAACATCTAAGTCCTATGAGGGACCCAATCCAGTAGGCATGGTCCTACCATATACCACAAGCATAAACCTAGCCAACTAGTGGACCTTTTTAATCAAAACATGGGTGGAGGGGGAACTGGGTGGCAGCACAGTTGCTAACTAGCCTGACTTTGTAGGGCACAGCTAAGAAGTGGGCAGAGAGTCCTGGATTTTGGTCCCTGCTCCCAGGACTGGTATTTGTAGGTAATATGAAATGGTCCTTGGACCCAAAGCAGAAAAAAACCCTGGTATCAGGGACCAGAAATTGGGACCCTGCAGGGCACTCTCGTAAGCTATAGCATATAGGGATCCATTTTTCTTCTTCCCTTTCATACCCCAATAATCCCATGCTCTTGTCTGCATAGTGGCTACCATCAACAGAAAGCCTGGTAAGTGCTGAGACAGCCAGCTTATGCTATAGCCTGGTGCAAAATGGAAGATGTGGGTGTGAGACTCCCTCAGGCTGAGGATGCTGTAACATACAAGTTTCACACTTTTGGATGAGTGCTTCAATATTTATTAAAACCTGAGCATCACCACCGCCTCTGGCCATGTGCTAAAAAAGCCTGCGTTGCTCATGACTTGCAAAGAATGCTTGGAGGTATCTCCCCTGGGCTGTGGATCTGAAGTTGCTTTGTAGCCACGTTTCAGGCACCTATCTTCCAAGGGACGGTGGAGCTTCAGGCACAGCTCTGAGCTCAGCATTTTCTCTGACTTCCTTAAGTTGCTCCCAGCTAAGCCTGCAAGTTTTTGGATTGCTCTTCTGAAAGAGAGCTTAGGTATCTTCATGCCGAGCTTTGGATTCCATCCTGGGAGCAAGGCCCCTTTAAAAAAACATTAAGCACTGTGGTGTTTAACTTGTAGAGGTCAAAGTCCTCCTTTGGCCCCTATTCCTCAGGGTCCTTGGGATAAGGTACCTCATCTTTTGGCCATACCTGTACACTTATGTCACCAAACAAAGGATATATTTTAATAAGCAACCATGAAGTCACCCTGTTGGAGGGCCTAAAGCCCAGAACATAAATGGCTCATCTCACTTTTTATCCCTATCATTGACATCTTGAAGAAGGAGCTCATTAATGGAGAAGGGCGGAGGGGAAAAATCCAATTTCCAGCTGGCAGGATCTAGCCAAAATGTTGATAGCAATTTCTACCATTAGGCTCCTTCAGAAACGCTGGAGTCATTAGTGAAATGCGATGGCTGGGGGGCATCCGACATCTGAGCACGCTGTGCATTCTGCAACCCGTTGAATAAATATTACTAAAGCATGACAAGACTGTTTGCATTCTAGAGTTGCAGAGTAATTAAAGCAATATGCAGTGCTTTCTGCGGCAGGCACGAGGCAGCTGGAAGGAAAGCGACTGGCTCCCTGCTAGCACACGACTTAAGTAGCACTTTTTGATTTTAGGCACACTGGCACAAAGCTGGACCAAGTCACGGAGCTACAAATGCCTGCGTTCTGAGCTGTAGCTTGGCCAAGGGTTGCGTGCTGGGTGCTCTCGAACAAATGGCTTACGGTTGCATTTCCAAAAATGGCCTTTACATTTGTATGTGCGGCTTTAGCCAATATTTTCAACTTGTGTCAGGGGAAGAGGTGATAAAGTCATGGCGGCAATTTGATATGGCTCCAGAAACACTGATTTCGAAGGCTCACTCCAGACTCGTGCTTAAGCCTGCGCTCATCCCATCCAGCTGTAAATGGGTCATTCGCACTGGGGGACAGGCAGGGTCAAAGGTGACTGGATGTGACCAGGGGTGGATCCAAGAGGGGCAGTGGTGCAGACACACCTCCTTTCAGTTGACCGCACCACAGGAGCACTTACTTTTTCATAAGTCCTCAAGGTGAGTAATAATTTCCCCCACCCTTGCCTTTGTGCTGAGCAGCACTCCTCTCTCCTCCTCGCTCTTACCCTCCACCCCCTCCTCCACCCACCACTGCTGCTGTCCCCAGCTGCAACAAGGGCAGGGACAGGGCAGGTGAGGGGGACCTCCAGAGCCACTCCTGCCTGCTCCAGCTGGGATGAGTGCAGACCCAGGCTCAGCCAGGGACAGCAGCAGCATAGCAAGTCCCGCCTTCCTACCTAGTGCCACCCGTGTTCCCTGCCCGCCCAGGAGCAGGCATGAGGCGAAGGGAACCCACCTGCTTTTGCTGCTGTCCCAGGATGAGCCTGGCTGCACATGCAGCTTGGCTGGAGCAGGACAGGAGCGGCTCTGGGATCCTCCCCCCAGCCTCTGGATCAGCTGGAGAGAGCAGCAGTGGCAGTGGTGGGCGGAGGAGGGAGGAATGGGAGTGGAGGAAAAGTGCTGCTGAGCATGGAGGTAATGGGAGGGGGGATTCTTACATGCTTGAGGGACTTCAAAATGTCCCTGCTGCTTCCCCTGAGATGCAAGCTGCCCGCCCTGCTATTTGAGGGGCAGGCCAGGAACCGGGGTGCTCCTGCACCCACCCTTTCTGATATCCTGGATCTGCTCGTGGATGTGACACCAGCTATGTTGTTCCCTTCTCTGCAGTTGGCTGTAAATTCTGGTATGCCTTAACCATGGCCCTTCAGCTTGAACAGACCTTTGTGATTTTGGGAGCCTTTTTACCTGGAGGTATTAATGCTCTGAAAACCAGAGTCTACAGCCCAGTTCCTTCAAGACATTTAAGCACCTAACACTCCCTGGTTTCAATGGGACTTAGGCACCTCAGTACTTTCAGAGGATCTAGGCAGGTACTTACCAATGACCACCCAGACACTGAGATACCTGTGATCTACAGAGCATAGGAAACATGGGGTCTATTTCCTCTTTGTACCTCACTTTCCCAGTCTGTGTAAATAAACACATTATTCACTTTTTTTGATGCATTGAAGGGTTTAGTTCATGCGTTTACAGGGCCTTCTGGGTGTAGAGGTGCTATAAACTCCTAAGCATTATTATTGTTCCATTTGATCTTCTATTACAATATAAAGGCCCATCCAGCTACTTTCCAAGAGCATGCTCAAAGCAGCAGCTGGGGTAACCAGCACTGTACAGTGCACTTGGAAAGACTGAAATGACTCCAAAAAAGCCTCTTCACAGGTAAAAGGATCAGACAGCTTCCAAGGTCCTCATTCGATAGTTGCCATGAACTGACTGCATAGATCAACATGTCGTTGATAAGAGAAAAGTGTGGGAGGGTCCTCATTTAACATTACTGATAAGAAAGCTCATTTGGTAAATAAAACCACTGTTAGGAACCCAGGGGTAGTAGGATGGACAAATGCATTAGGAGCATACAACTGGATGCTACCAGCAGTGTTTTCTGAAACCAGAGTTTTCTTGTTACTAGAGAAATGAAGAAATGACTGGAAATGTTGTTTGGTCCGAGGGGGAGTTAGCAGGAAGAGATTAGCCTTACTCCAGCAGGGGCTGTTAAAGGTTTATACTGCCAGCCCACATACAAGGAAAAACAGTTAAGGATGAAGGCCTCTGAACTGCATTCTCCACCTGGACTACTTATTTGGGAAGTTCTAGCTTGGACCATTTGTAGAAAGGTAGGGGAAAATTTTATCATTGAAAATTTCAGGTGAAATAGCAACATTTCCACCCCCCAAAAATTGCTTTTGGTGAAAAGTGCTTGCCCAGTTCTAGTAAGGATGCAGTAGTGTCACACTGACTTACCTAACAGCTCCCACTGGGCTTCTTGAACCAGGCAGCATCTGTCTGACATCTCATGAAGCCAGGCTACTACTAGTGTAGTTTCACGAAAAGGATGGAGCTATCCTAATTTACAACAGGTGAAGTCCTAGTCCAGTGCGTCTACATTGCTTCTCGGGTTCACTGGAGAGTTGAGCTGAGCATTGTCCCAAACTCTAGTCTCATATATACATGAAAACCCTTAGCTTGAATGTCTTCGTGCTGTAGCTGAGGGTGGTTCACAATTGGTTGGTATAATTAAAAGCCTGGATAGACACTTAATAGCAATTAAAGACATTTTTTTTGCAAAAATCTTGTTGGTCTAATAAAAGATATCCTCTCTACTATGAGTCCTGGATAGACACTTGTCACCTTGCCAATATGACCATTCTGCAGCTCAAGCTTTCCTTTGAAGTGCAGCTTGTCAGCTGGGCTAACTTGAGAAGACTTTATCTCAGTAGTGAAGACAAAGCCCTTTGATGATGTTTGCTGAGTAAGATAACCTGATTTCTCATTAACCTCAAAGAGTGATTAATAGTCCTCAGTTCTGACAACAGACGGAGTTACTCAAGAATGGAATATATTCATGTGAGGACGCTCTTATTCCAGAATATGAGTGCCTTGCTCCTGTTTATCTTAACCCATTGGGTTACTGAATAACTCCATGTGCGAACAATTCATTAGGCTTGCCCTGAGTTATGAGTGGGGAGCTTGCTTACATAGAAAACCCTTCTCCAACAAGCTGAGGCTCAAGAGGATACTGGATGGTTTGTGATTTTTCCTATCCAGGAAGGTATTATTTAAGCACGCATCTCAGTTATTTCAGTTCAGAGCTAACCAGAACAGAAGTGTGTGCTTCAGCCCAAATGTGCTTAGAACAAAGCAAAAGCTGAAATGCTTTTCTGAATCGGAGCCCAAGCAAGTTTTGTTGAATTTTGTTCAAGTTTTTGTGGTCATGTTGGCCTGTAACTCAAAATGAAAATCAGGACCCCCCCAAAAAATAAATGAATAAATTAATAGATGCAAGGGTCAGAAAGGACCTCAGTAGATCATCGAGTCTGACCCCCTGCCCTGGGCAGGAAAGAGCACTGGTGTCAGATGACCCCAGCCAGGTTCACGTTCAGCCTCCTTTTAAAGACCCCCAGGCTAGGGGAGACCACCACCTCCCTTGGAAGCCCATTCCAGATGTTGGCCACCCTTACCATGAAGAAGTTCTTCCTGATGTCCAACCTAAATCTGCTCTCCACCAGTTTGTGGCCATTGTTCCTAGTTACTCCAAGGGGTGCCCTGGTGAACAGACCATCTCCTATTCCTTGTTGCCCCCCGATGAATTTGTAGGCAGCCACAAGATCCTCCATCAGCCTTCTCTTGCGAAGATTGAAGAGGTCCAGGGCCCTCAATACTCCTTGTAGGACTTGGCCTGCAGGCCCTTAACCATACGAGCGGCTCTCCTCTGGACCCTCTCAAAATTATCCACATCCCTCTTGAAGTGCGATGCCCAGAACTGGATGCGGTACTCCAGCTGCAGCCTGACCAGTGCCGCGTAGAGAGGAAGCATCACTTCTCTGGACCTGTTTGTGATGCACCTGTTAACGCATGTTAAAGTGCAGTTAGCTTTATGGATCACTTCGTCACATTGATGACTCACGTTCACCTTGGAGTCAACAATGACACCGAGATCCCTTTCCGCTTCTGTGCTGCTGAATCTTTGAACAGAAACCATGAGGGAGGGCAAGCCTGGTAATATCAGACTGATTCATGTTGAATTGGATACTCCTATTGCTGTAAGAGTGGCCAGCACACTGCAGTGGTGTTGTTTCCTAATAAACTGGCAATGTTGTTGGTAAAGAAATTGTTTTATCACGTGTGATACAAGAAGCAAGACTTTTATTCCGTAGTTCTTGCTCCAATTATAAGAGTTAACACCATGCACACTTAGGATCTAATCAAATGCCTACTGAAGTCAGGGATACCTTGATTGAATGAGGGATAGTTGGCTCTCAGGGGCTATGGATGGATGGATTTAATTTAGACAATAACTTCTCCCTTCCCTTCCAAATACCCAGTATTGAGCCACTGGACACATGAAGAATGGATGAGGAGCCTACAAAACTCTTTTGGGTCCTAGCCAGAGTTTCTCAAAATTAGATTTTGATTCCTGGCCATCTCAAGATTTTATTTCCCACCCTTTTCTCTGAGCCTCATGTGCTGTCTTCTGCTGGCAGCAATACATGAGATTTGATGGACAGATAATCTGACTCCTTGCAAATTCTGGGAGGCTCCATGCTGATTTACATTATATTAGGATCAAATTGAGCGTAAAAATAAACCAGTCCAACTGCCATTCAAAGTAATGGGTGCTGCAATCAGTTTATTCCAGGGTGGGATTTAACCCTTTGAGGCCAGGTGGGAATTCAACAAGTCCTGAAGTTTCCTGGAGCATCCTTCGAGTTCGACTAATTGACGGAGCAGTTTTTTGCCATGACTGAACTTCACAGAGGAACTTTTTGTAACTTAATTCTGTGCATTCATTATTAACCAAGAAATAAGTGGCACTGATAGAGTATCTTGCTCACTGTGGCTGCCTAGGGATTACATGGAGTCTATTGTATTATGCAGTTGTTCTTTTGCATATTTCATTTACTCGGGGGGGAAAATATTACAATTTGTAATTTCCATATTGCCAGATTATCATACACACTCCAATGATTATTCTCTCTATTTGTTTAGAATCTGTCAATTCCTGCACAATTTAATAAGACATTTTGACTACCCAAATGCCAAGAGACTCTCCTAGGGCAGGAGTCTTCTTTTTGGGGGGGGAGGGTGAACAATTGAAAAAAACCATCTTTCATGAATAGAAACCCATCATTATCATTCAGTTGACCCACCCTGCTCCTGCTCAGCACAGAAAGATTCAACTTATAATTTCCAGTTTGTTAAAAATAAAACCTCCAGATTAATCCTTGGAAGTCTTTGGTAAATGTCATGTCACCATTGGACTGTCACTTTAATGCAAAATGTGAAATGCAAATTACAGTGTTGATTATAAATCCATCCTATGCATTTGATGATATGTAATAGTTAGTTCTTCTCAGCCATATAACTCATGGCACTTTATAATCCTGTCTAACCTGTTACTAAACTATACAATCAACTCTGTTACACAGCCGTGAGGCATAGCACACTAACCTGCCGCAGGTGAAGCAGGGGGACAACAGCGGCCAGTTTCCTGATGTTGTTCAAATACACTCACAAGATCCAAGGAAGAAGGCAACCAGCAAAGACCAAAACCATGTGCAATTCCCATTGCATAGCATAGACATAGCTGCTCCTAGGCCATCTCTGTCCAGTTTTTATCCATCTTCTTGAATGTTGCCAGTGAGAGAGATTTCATCACTTCCCCAGGAAGTTTGTTCTACTACCTCACTAACAGTGATGAAGTTTTCCTGATATCCCATCTAAACTTACTTCACTGCCACTTATAACCACTGGGCCATGACCTGCTTTCTGCCGAAAGGGAGAAAAGGTGTTCTCCCTCCCATTTATGGCACCTCTTAAGATACTTGAAGACTGCTATCATGCCCCCTCTTAATCGCATTTTCTGCAAGCTGAACATGCCCGTTTCCTTCAATCTTTCCTTGCCTTGCAAACCATTCATCATTTTTGTCCCCTGCCTCTGGACCCTCTTTAACTTCTCCATTCCCTTTTAAAAATGTGGAATCCAAAACTGCACACCGTACTCTAGATGAGGCCTAAAAACAGTGCCGAGTAGGTGCCTCCTGCATCTGGCAACTAATACTCCTATTGATGCAGCCCACAATCACATTCACCATTTGTGCAGCTGTATCACATTGCAGACTCGTATTGAACCACACAGGAAAGCAATAGCAGATCCTGAAACGGCGCCCATGTCTTCTGGTCCTGTCCTGGGTTTTATGAGGTGGACTGTGTGGCTTCCAAGATGCAAGTATGGTCTGTCCGAGGACACTGCAGAAGGACATGTTTGTATGAGACACTCAATAAAGCTACTCTGAATTAACTTAAGGTGTCATTATAAAGTGGATTTGTCAACCTGCCTTAAATTTGGCATAGGACTTAAATCTTAGCAATGGAAGATAGAGATTATCTTCCATCACTTTACCTGCCTTAAATCTCAGCAATGGAAAACCACCTGGATTTGGACTATTTTAAAATCCCATGGTAGTGAATGAAGGGCTTGTCACGCACTAGTGACTCTGCACTAACGTCCCATTCATACGCTCTGGTAAAGTAGCCCGCTCCTCTTCGATGTTGTCTGCACAGGCATATTCAGGAAAATTAATTTAAGGTGTGACTTTGAAGTGGACGAAAATGTTTTAAGCCCCTGTGTGGAAACTCTTAAATTCAAGTCGCCTTCCTTTGATTCCTTCTCTGCTCCCAAAATTGTTTTTGGTTTCTTTTTGAATGTAATAGTCCTAATACAAAATGCATACACAGTCCAAGGGATGGGGCCTGGAGGCCAGAACTCCTGTTCGTACGGAAGTACCCACACCACTACAACACAGCCAGGTTTCTCCTCACCCAACTTTCTTTCTGGTCCCGTGAATCTCGCATCCCTGTCTGCACAGTGGCTCAGCTCCAACAGAAGTCGTAAAGAAAACCCTTCCAGCCAGCCTGTTTAGCCATCTGACCGCTACAATGCTCTGGGAGGTGGGTGAAACAGGTCTGAACGGTTGAGGGAGGACATTAAACCCAGGTGTCCTGCTTCTGGGACAAGCGCTGCCACCTGTGGCTATTGGAGCAAAGCTGGAGGCTCCTCCTGCTTGCAGCCCTGCCCCAGTTATCTCAGCTCTGCAGAGGGGAGGGAGCTCTGGCCCACTCTTGTATCACCCTACTGACTGGTAGCCAACCTACTGGCTGCCTTCTTGCTCAGCAGGTTTTGGACCCCCTTTCTGAAGCACCTGCTCGTCTCTGCATTGCATAGGGAGCCTCGCTGCTGGACTCTGGGCTTTGGATTCTGCTGGGAGGGCCAGGTATCTGAAGTCACACACTGTGATATTTAACTTGTAGGGGCCTAAGTGTTTTATTGGAGCTGGATTTTATGGCATCCACATGGGAAACGAGTGCCAAGCAGCTCTGTACATTTGCATCTGACTTGCTGTGTACCACGTCTCCAAGGCTGTCATGCCTGAAGCCAGCTTGAAGTCGATAGGAACACTGAGCAAGAGTTTGGGGAGGGTTTGCTTAATCTACTTTGAATACCAGTTTTTACTTACTGCAGAGCATCTCCTTGCAGACAAGCCCTGATGGTCTAATCCTGCTCCCTCTGAAGCCAATTGCTTAAACTCATAGAGTGGAATCAGGCTCCTGGTTATTGATAGCGGGTAAGGTGTTGGCTTTCCTTTCTGGCCTCAGCCAGGGTATTAATCCATTTTCTCTGCCTCAGCCATAAAATAAGGTAAGGCCTACTGCAGGATTAATGCTGCGGAAGTTAAATGACTTGAGAAATGCAAGGGCACTCAGGCCTCAGCATAGCACCGGCATGCATTATTGGCTGGGGGCAACTTTCAGAATATGCTTAGCTGGGTTGTGTGAGAACAGCTCTGGAAAGAAGATGAGCATCCTCACTCCAGGTGTACAATCAGGCTCTAAAGATATTTCCATGGGAGATGCTACGGGGATGACCATAGCAAGAGGCATTTCCTGTATCCAACCTACAGAGACAAGGGATGTCATGGGATAGAAAATCGTGTCATCGACTGAACTGAGATCTGTTGTGTTCTGGTCTCGTATCTAAAGCCAAAGACCATCCTTTCCATCTCATAAAAGGGGAGGTATAATTCTTATGAAAACAGAAATGTGTTTTACTTTTTACTGGGTGCATCTACACATTAAATTAATTCAATGCAGTAAACTCTGGCACTGTTCATGCTGGAGTTTATTGTTCCCAGTCACAGCATTTACACGTGCACCTGGGACTGCAGCATGTGGAGTCAGGGCAGAGCAGCCCCATCTGGCAGGATGTCCTGAGGGTGCTCCAACCCAGCTCAAAGTGCTGCAGGGATGCTGGCTAGGCATGTGCTGGCAGGCAGCCCTACCTTGTAGCACACTTCCGCCCCAGCCAGTCAGGGTCAGCATCTACATGTGCATTGCAGCACACTAAATAACTCCACCATAAGTTAGTACTTGTGTTGGGCGGTACTATCCTATGGCAGAGTTAATTAATTTACTCCGGCCTAAAAGCGTCGCATGTGTAGATGCTGATGCTTGACTGCAGAGCTAATTAGTCAGCTCTACAGGAAATGTCTCATGTTGACACGCCCACTAAGAACTAAGTAGCATCTTCAGTATATCAGCAATAATAACGAATAAGAACAAAAGTTCATATCCTGTTTGGCCACATCAAGAACTTCCAAAGAAGCTTCCTTCCTCTTATCTCCAATTATAGTCTCCTAAGTTAGGAGACAGCACAGAAAGGCTTGGCCCCAACAGTTTGTTGCCTATGAACAATGTATTGCTTTCCACCCATTCTCAATGGAGGAAAACAAAGAGTTGAGGGCAATGCCACTGCATTCTCTACAACACTTCCAAGCCTTGCAGAGATTAATGAAAGACAGGGTGGTTTAAAGAGACAGAGCTTAGCAGTTATTTCTTCTCCCTGGATCCTGCTGGAAAAGGGAGACAATGTAAGTGCCTTGTCCAGTTGCTTTTTTCTAGTGCCTTAAAAACTCTGGGCACTTTTACATGCGCTCCGGAAGTGGGAGTGCTTTAATTAGAGCAGCTGTAGGAGTACTGCGTCCAGTTCTGGGCACCGCACTTTAAGAAGGATGTGGCCTGCCTTGAGAGGGTTCAGAGGAGGGCCACCCGCTTGGTTGGAGGGCAAAAGGTCAGGCCCTATGAGGAGAGGCTGAGGGACCTGAACCTGTTCAGCCTTAGCAAGCGGAGGCTGACGGGGGATTTGGTGGTTGTCTACAAACTCGTTAGGGGAGATCAGCAGCAAATAGGAAGGGTCCTATTCCCCCCAGCAGCACCTGGGGTGACGAGGAACAATGGCCAGAAGCTGCTGGAGAATAGGTTCAGGTTAGAGATTAGGAGGCGCTATTCACTGTCAGGGTAGCTAGGATCTGGAACCAACTTCCTCGGGAAGTGGTCCTCGCTCCTACCTTGGGTAAATTAAAAAAGAGGTTGGATGAACACCTGTCTGGGGTCATGTGATCCCAGTATGTGCTCCAACCAGTGGTGGGGGGTTAGACTAGGTGATCTATTCAGGTCCCTTCTGACCCCAAACTACTATGAAACTATGAAACGCCTTGTATATCAGCATCCCCCCTGCTTAAAAATGGTGACGGGGGTGCTTGAGCTAAAGCTTGTTCAACAAGCTTTAGTTCAACTGCCCCTGCTGCCATTTTTAGGCTCAGGGACACTGATACACGAGATGCAGGAGGCTGCTGGAACATAATAATTGCCATGCTCCAGCAGACTTAATTAATCAAATCTTCTCCGATGCACTGGAATTCCAGCATGTCGGAGCAGCCTCTGCACTCATGTATAGGTGCCCTCTGGCGCTATGTTAGGACCAGACTTAAAGGTAATTAAGTGTCTAAAGATACAGCTAGCATATGATATGTGGGTATCTTTGGAAATCCCATTAGGCACCAATCAGCCACTTTAGATGCCTCAGTATCTGGCTTTTGTGCACCAGAAGAGGTAAGTACACTAATAAAGGAATATCAAAGGGTGGGAGGATGAACATGAAGGAAGAAGAGCTAATATTGATGATAGCAGCAGTCAGGTAGGTGATGCAGTTGGTAAAAACTATTTGAGAAATTGGTAGTGGTTGGTACAAAACAGCTTGCATGTTTGCATGCTAATACAAGGAGCCGGGGACACAAAATGGAGGAGCTAGAGTTACTGGGGCAGGACTTGAAAGGATAAAAGGGATAGGGATAAAGCAGTGCGATGGAACGGTCAGGGACAGATACTGCTATAAGAGCAGACCAGGGTGGATCTGGGGCGGATGCAGTGGCATGAATAAACCTCTCTTTCGATCAACCACATTGTAGGAGCAGCAGCCGGGGACTTTATTTAAGTCCCCAAAGCAAGAAAGAATTCCCTTCTCCCCTTTCCCTCTTCCTAGCGGCATGTCCCCTCCCCTCCCCTTTCCTCCCCCACCATGCAGACCTAGGCTCAGCTGGGCACAGCAGCAGCTCCTCTCAGCCCAGTCCCCTAGGTGTTCCTTTCCAGCCCAGAAGCAGATGCAGGGGAAGGGAACCTGCCCACTGCTGCCACGGTCTCTGGTCAAGCCTGGTTCGAGCGGGCAGGAGCTGCTCTAGAGCACCTCTCCCACCTTCAGATCAGCTGGGGACAGTGGCAGCAACAGCAAAGAGCAGGGGGCAGAAGGGGCAAGGAAGGAACATGCTACTGAGCATGGAAGAGAAGTTTTTCACATGCTTGAAGGACTTTAAAACAATGCCTAGCTGAGCTCCTGTGAAGCGGTCTGCCCTCTCTGCTATGCGTGTTGGGGGCGGGGTACATGGAGCAAGGGATGCAGCTACGCTTGCAGGGCAGTTCACTGCTCCTGCACGCGCCCTTACAAAGTCCTGCCTCTGCCCATAGGACAGACTCATGGACAACTTCTTTGGTGCTGCCGATGTGTCTCCACCCCTGATTCACTCACTGTAATTATTTGTCGGTCTGTTCTCAGAGGTACAAGAATCTGACAAAGTGCCTGCCGCTTGCAAAAGCTTCTCTCTCTCTGAAATGGTTAATCTACAAGATGCAATTCTACCTTGCTTTTTGCCTCCAGGGGCTGACAGACTTTCAGGTAGCCAAATAGCAGAGACATAACAAGCAGTTTCCGTGCCCGGATGGCCACTTCCATCCCCCCTTAGGCTCCCCCTTGGGCTCCTAAAGGGCACTTTAAGTCCCCAAGTCTCTTTGCAGAACTGCCCCCAAGCACTTGGCCAAATAGAAACTCAGCAGGTTAAAGAATGGACTTTTTTGAGAGGAAAAATATCAACATTTTTCACAAACTTGGAATTCTTGTTGGGGGGGGGGAAAAAATCAAGATTAAAAAAAAAAAATGTGAAAAATTATGACCGAAAACTTGATAGCAAACAAAACAATCTACCTGGAGGATTCTCAGCAACACATGTAAGGCCACATTGTGACCTAAGTAACAACAGCTTTACTCTGGAACGATCCTGGTATTACCTACTTCAGCAGCCTGCATCCAGACTCAGGATTAGTGGGCCTGTCCACAAGAGATATCATTAAATAATACACTGTCTGTTTCTTTAGATGTAAGAGATGCTGTATAATTAATCTCTTAGAAACAGGCAATTAATATGCCAGAGACTGTAATTTGCACAACTTTTGTCAACTTTAATAATCTATGGCATAGGATAAAACATAGGGGATGCAGTAACGTGGAAAGAAATGTGCCTTCCCATATTCAAGATAAGTAAAGCATCAAGCAAAGGAACCGTATATTCTAATTGGATTTCTTGTCCCCCATCTACATCGGTGTCTTCATCACTGAAGTACATTCCCTATGGAAATGAGAAACGGGTGACTCTGAGGCAAAGGGCATGATCCAATTGAGTTCAGTGGGTTTTGGATTGGGCTCCATGTTTGACAATGCCTACCTAGTGATGACTCTTGTTATTAGGATCATAGGAAAGTAGGGCTGGAAGGGACTTCAGGGAGTCATCTAATCTAAGCCCCTTCTCAAGGTGGGATCATCCCTGTCTAAATTATCCTAGACAAGTGGTTTGTCTACCCTGCTCTTAAAACTTCCAAGGATGGATGTTTCCTAAACCTCCAGCCTTTTGTGTTCCTCTCCACTGGATCCCTTCTAATTTGTCCATGTCTGTCTTGAAGTTTGATGCCCTAAACTAGGCTTGATACCCTGACTAACTCCATGAAAACCCCTGTGAAAGTGGCCTGTGTCAGATGAGTAAAGGCTTCCAAGACTTGGACTAAGGTTTCCTGCTTGGTTTTCCCAGGCCCAAGATGTTCTCATTACGGTTGGCCCCTCAAAATTGAATTGGGCTCCTGTGAATCTTTTTGTGAACATTTCATCCATGAAACTTCACTAAAATTTCATCCAACTTCCACATTTTGAAAAAAAAAAAATCACCCACCCTATCCTTTAAGGTTTTAGCTCAATATCCTGATTTTTGGACATTCATCCAAACCGTGGCAAAAGTCTAAACCCATTGTGTGTTGCTTTTCAACAGTATGAAAGCAGGTATCTTTCATTATCTTACATCCTCCGGTCATGATGCTGCATCAGTGAAAATTAAAGATGTGCGCGTGGGATAAGTTGCAATTTAGAATGTCTTTTCCGATTCAACGTTAAGGGGCTCATCTTCAAAGCAATCTATACAAATCCCATTAACAGCAATAACAGAATTTTTGCAAGTAACTCCCCAAGTGCCACTTTGAACATTAAGCCCTTTATTTAATTCAACACCAGATTTAAAAAAACGATCTACGAAAATGCAGAGCGTTGATATTCTGGTCTGTGTTTCACAATGGACTAAAAAGACACATAGGATTGGAAATGGAAAACACAACACTGTCCTTTATTAAAGGAATTAGATAAAAAAAAGCCAACCCTCCAACTGCCCGCACAATAACAGCCTCATTCCCAGGAGAGAAACAAACACAAAACCACTTTTTTATTACACTTTTTTATTATGGTGGATTAAGTTTAAGAAATAACAGTGCGTGAAGCTACATATTGGCCTGACCTGCTAGGAGGCAGGTCTCAGTTTCAACCTTGCTTCCTGCCATCAGGAAGTCCTCTCTTTTTCTTCTCCTCTCTTCAGGAGTTGATTGCCTGAGCCAACTCCCTTTATAAGATACAAGGAAAGACACCCATTCATTTTTAACAGAGGTGGTATAGACTTTGGTAGTAACTGAGCTTCGCTGACATGGTAAATTTTAAAAGATTATTTATTGCTATTGTAATACTAGTTTTAATTAGTATTTATTGGTATTGTAATACTGGGTTTAAATGATTATGTAATACTGGGTTTGAAATGATTATTTATTGGTATTGTGGTACTGCTTCCAAGCCCCAAGCATGAACGAGGACTCCATGATGCTAGAGGCGGTACAAACCCAGAACAAAAAAATACAGCCCCTGCTCTCAGAAAACTGGAAGTCCATCAAACCTTCACTCTACTTCTATCTTTGTGGGCGCTATTTCATGCCTGCAGATGACTTTGCAAAGTCCCTACGCTCCCTACTCCTGCAAACGTTGCCATTTAGATGTCTAGGTGCCTAATGACACCCACAAATCATCTGGGGTATTGAGACATCTCCTGCTAGCATTTTTGCCTAGCACTAATTGTGCGTGAATAACTGCAACCATAAAAACTAGAGACTACTTTTCAAATTCATGGCCTGTGATAGCAGGACTCAGGATGGTGATGTTGTTCTCCCAGGGCCATCAAAGATGACAACTGCAGTCCATGAATTGTAGGTTATTTTCAAAGAGCTCTATTAGGCTATTGGCTAATATTAACTCAAGTCTCTTTGCATCGCAACTGTTAAACATCCTAAAGAGCAGCTTATTCTCGAGAATTTCTTAGCCTCGCTGTGACTGGAGCCTTAAAAACAGTGTCAACATTTTGCATTATTTTATAAACACGAAGAGACAAGCTTCAGGGAATCACACAGATTTATTTTCACCCCTGAGTTCTGGTGATATCATAAAGCATTCAAGCTTTCACTTTTTAGGTTTTATGCTGCCATCAAGATCTCTCCACATTATTTCCTTATATAAATCCTGGCTGTTCTATACATCATCCTTCAATGATGACAATAATGGCATTGCAAGCCGTACGTCAAAGCATGTCATCATCCGTTGGCCCGATGCTTTAGTTTTACAATCACGTAGGCAGGTCAGTTATATGCATATGCTAAGCATTGTACTTCAGAACATCAGATGGGCTGAAATGCCAAAATCCTTGATGGATTTTTTGCTCTGATCAATCACCTAAAGAAATCTGTTATTCTACGTGTTTATTTTCTTTTGCTAAAATATGTCCAATCTTTATGAACCAATTAAATAAGTACTGTGCTCATGGAGAAGGGGAATCACTTGTATACAATTCTGCTTGCCTTCCTCTTCTGTATCCACGATGCAATGCAGGTGGACTATGATGAGGTGAGGAGGAAAGGATTAGGGACTTCCTCTGAGTGTCGCTGGCCATTTCTCAGGCACTTCAATGAATTTATCCTCGCAGCTCCAGTGTTAGGCTGGTATGTATTGCTACCAGTTTAGGACAGTTGAAGCAAAAAGAGAGGAATCAATATAACCAAAGTCATAGAGTCAGTGGCAAAATTAGAGACTTGGTGCCTTAACTAAAAGGAACTCATTTTGCCATCTGACATAAGACCCGATTCAAAACCCACCTAAGTCAAGCGAGTTGTTTCTACTGCCCAAAGAGTATCAGTCACTTGCTGTGTAGCACTGCATCACTCATCTTTGTGGGCACTTTAATTTTCCCATCTTGTTTAATTCCTTTATAGGCCCATATCAAGGGTATATACATTTATGGGCCAGGGGGTTTTTTTTTTCTTCCTCCAGGTATGTGCCAGTCACGGAAAAGAATGAAGCATTGTGCATAAAGTGCTATACACTTGTATGCTTCGTTAACCAACCTAGATGATATACTTAGATTAACAGCAAGTATTTATATATGTAGGTAAGCAAAAGCACAAAAGAATGCCTGGTTTGGGCTTTGGCTACAAATTCCAGCCTATCCTTCCTTCTCCGTAAAAAACACAAATATCTCAACATCTGCAACTGAAGAACTGTTACTGGCATCTTTGGTTTGTTCTTTAAAAGTTGATGCCACCTCATCTGGCCCTAGCTGTAAAAGATGGCACCTACGTCCAGGATTGCTGTCTTGCACTTAAGGAGGACAGTGCCCTTTCTTCTAGTCTTGCTGCGGTAAGCCATGCCATTTTCATGTTGGAGCATGTCCAAAATGAACACCTTGGCTAATGACAAACAATTCAGGGTTTTTCCCTGCATCCAGTCATTTTGAGCAGGCTAATCAGGTACCCTCTAGAAGAGGTTTCTAAATGAGTCCATGAATAGCAAACTAGCAATGGATCTTTAAAAAGATGTATTCATGGGTTTGGCATTCCCGGGTTCTCATGTTAACTATGTTGACTACATGTTGACAGACAACTTGACTACAGTTGTTGGTCTATGGTTTTGGCAAAGGCTTCCAGGTATTGCTCAAGACATAGACTTTTTGGGTTAAACATCTGTAAATGCCTACTGACTGAGGGTCACATCCAAAGTGACTGCAAAGGCATCTGAGCAGGTGGAATTTAGACCTAGCCGTTGTTTGACACAGAGCCCACCTGCAGCTCCAAACAAACAAGGCCATCAGAGGAGGACGAAGAAGAAGAAATGCCCCCTTTCCATCCAGCAGGCAAGAGGTTAGGGACCTATGCAGAAGTCAGAGACATGACTGGGTTGTAGACCCAGATTGGGTCCTTAGAGAGGAGTCCAACCCACACCCCCTGCTTCCAGAGATGGCATGCTAACCACTAGGCAACTAGGCTGGGCTCAGTGGGACCCTAGACATACCTTCTGCTTTAACCTGGGTCACTAAGCAGCCCAGAGCGTAAGATTTACAGGGCCTGGGGGAGAAGAGGCAAGAAGAAATGTGGCTGCACAGCCTACTGGTTTTGAGCCAGTTCCCCCCTCCCCCTCCCCTCGTCTATAGTTCTTTGTTTTTAATCAATGCCTGTCAGAGGTAAAACACCAAGAGTCCTGGCAGCAGGGACCACAAGCCAAGGTCGCCTATGCACCTGAGTGCCCTCCTCACTGAACTACACATCACGCCCCATCATGGTCTCTCTAGCCTCTTCGTGCTTGATATCAGATGGGCATCATTTAAGCAAAACCAGACTCCAACTAGCGTTTACACCATTCTCCTGCGGAGTGAGCACCTCAGGCTAAAGGTCCCTCAAATGTGGGGCATCTCCTTCCTGGGCAAGTGCTGTAACTTCTCAGCTGTGAGCAAAAAGTTGCTACCAGCATTGATGTTCAAGAGTGACCATGGGCTGCTGTGCTTTGTATTGAAGTCATGGCTATGAATTGATTAGGGGGCTTGGTCCAGGTAGGCATCTCCCTTCTGAACAGCTTGGACAAGACAGAAACACCTGCCTTACAGGTCTGTAATTTTATACCGTGCATTAAGGGCAGGGACCTTACCTCTTAGAAGAGCAAAACTCCTTTTGGGGGCATGATATAAAGGCTGGGCCCAATCCTCACCTGGCATCATTCAGAATGGAGCTAAACTACCATTTGCACCAGCATGAAATTCAAGCCACTATCGTCTTGTGCTCCTTCCTCCAGAAAAAAACCAGAGTGCATCAAGGTACAATCTCACACATGCAAACAAAACACCAGCCAGGCAGGAAAGCCATAATTTATTATTCCTTTATTAACAATGTGGCTTACAATTCTTCAAGTAAAAAGGGGATTTCATTTTTGAATAAAAATTAAAATATAACTCTGAATATAGATTTTCATTTATTTACATGAAAACATATATACAGAATATAATCTTACAGCAAACTAATAACATGCCCTTTGCCCTGTGAGTTTTAAAAAGTAAAAACACCAGCATTTTGTTTTGTTTTTTCCTGTAGCACATCAAAAGGGGGTATATATATATATATATATACACACACACACAAGATCTGAACTGCTTCTTTGATACAAACTGGAATGCAAAGTGGTCCAAAGACTTCCAACATATGCCACTATGAATGGTTTATGAGGCTGGCTGTCATCCTACTTCTCAGTATTATAGCTGTTATAAGAGTTGCCAGGGGGGGATATAAATGAGAATTTTTTTTCTGATCCCTTTCCCATTTTGCTAAAGGAAAAGTTGATTCCATCAAGGATCATCCTGAGAGTTGCCTCTAGCCAATTGTCTAACCAGAGATCCAGTCCAATGCTTGGGAGGATTAGTAATCCTGCTCATAGTCTCACTAGGGACAGTTCTCAACCATCTGCACAGTCATTTTTCTAGCAGTAGATCTATGCAAAGCAGGAAAATATTCCAAGATCTAGTGCACATTATGAGCTCACCCAGCAAGATTATTCCTAACATTAAAGGCATGCACATCCTCCCGTTGGTTTCCTTGGGAGTACTCAGTTGCTTTAAATGCATTCTTAAGGCCCTCATTCAATGTCTAAGCCAATGGGACTTTTGCTATTGACTTAAACAGCAATTGGATCGACTCCTTTGGGCTCGATTTCAGTAAGAGTTGGGCACCTACTCAGGTTTCAAAACCTGTGCATATGCATTTTGCTGATCTAGAAATCCTTACCCTGAGCCAGATCATGCTATCCCATCGGAGGCCAGAAAACCCTCTCGTGGTATTCCCTAAGCAGCATCCCTTTAGGCCAAGAGGGTGCAAAGAGGAGGGTTGGCCTGGCCCCTCCAAGCCAGGGGATCCACAGGAATTGGGACCTCACTTCTACGGACGGAAGAACAAAATCATCCGCAGCCCCTACTCCCATCCATCCAGAGGACCTCCGGGTATGCTGTCATTGGAGCGAGTCTCTGCTGCCGTGGAGAAAACTTGGACCTGCCTGCATCTGGAAACCACGGACAGAGGGCCTAACCCTGAGCGCAGGTCTGCTTCATCTTCTCCTTCCATCTGGCACCTGTCAGAGCTCTAGGGATTTGACATCAATTAAAACACCTCCTCTATCCAATGCCAGCTCTACCTAAACCCTTTTTCTTCCTCTTCCCTGAAGTCTTCCTCCAGCCTTCCATATATAGCCTTGAGGGTCATGGAGGGATAAGTGGAAACATGAAGCTGTGGCTCTATCTGTAACAGATAACCACTGAGCAGGAGCGCCACTAACTTTCCACTTGGGTACGGATGCAGAAATAACTGGGCAGAGGTGGGGACAGCTCCACTACTAGCTTCCCCCCTGGTACTCTGCTAACTTCCACACCATATACAAGTAGAACAGCCGCAGGGGATGCTACCACGGAGGCCGATTTCACCTACATGCAGAAGCAGAACGGGTTGCTATGAATTGGGGTTCTGCTCAAGCGAAGCTCCCACTGACTTCAGTGGCAGCTTGGGCTTAGGGAGGACCCAATGCGAACTACAGATTTTGCAGTGAAATATCAAAAGTGTGGTTGCATATTCCTTACATGCCCTGTCCTCCCACTGACTTTACTGGGACATGGTGCAGCATCACCACTGGAGGCTAGATCAAGCCCTGAACACCTGCATATATAGAGCATCAGTCCAGGAGGAAGTGATAAGTCAACGTATGCCTCTGTTAAATGAGCGGACTGGAAACTAGCACAAGGAGGGGTATAAGAGCATGAGAGGAGCATGCTGAACTGTGGGCTACACTTTTGGGAGTTTCATCTATGTGGTGTGAGATGTTACTGACATTTTAAGTGCAAGATGGGAATGAATTGTGTAAAGGATAAACCATGGAGGCTTTCTTATGCAGCAGTGCAATGGTAACATTTTGCTTCTCCTGCACCGTGTGCTCTGCTGAATGGCACTAAGTCCCTACAAAACCCAAAAACACGTCTCCTGCAGGAGAGGTGAAATTTAAGGACTGCAAAGGCCAATGCTGAGAATCCAGTCTTTAATCCTTGTGTTAATTAATATCTTCTAAATGACAGAAGAAATTCACCTGTTTCCAAAGCCCATTCTTTCCACTGATTTTATCTGGCTTTGAACCAAGTCCTTTGTGAAGAACAAAAACTCCTTTTCTAGTAGGGCAGCTACTTTGTTGAATGATATGGAAAAAAAAGGGTGAATATGAATTTAAAAAAAATCCATTGCTCTATATTAAAAAAAATCATATCAAATCCTAGTGCTTAAGGCATTTTGCTGATCATGGAAAGCATATTTCTTGGCTTGGGGAAATAGATGTATGAGACCAAGCTTTGCACTATGCAGCCCTAAAATGGAGATCTTGAGGCTACTTTAACCCACACATAATAAAGCTGGCTTTTATGGCACTCAGTACTAGTGTGCGTTTCCTTTTCCTTCAGCACTTGAGTTTTACCTGCAAAGAAAAACACGCTCCACATTTTTTTCCGAGCTCGCTGCCTTGAGAAACAAAGAACATTTGAAATGCCCTGACATTTCTGAACTCCAGGAAATTATAATGGTAAGTGACCTGACTTTTTTTTTTTTTTTTTTTTAACTGAAGTGCTGTAGACCTGGAGCTCCAAAATGAAAAGGCTCAGAAAACAACAAGGCTTGCTTTTTCGGTGAGTAAATACTGACTGACGGGGCCAGCTGGCTTTGAAAGAGCTTGTGTCAGGTTTGCTGACTTTCGGATCCAAAGTCGTTTCAGAATAAATGCAAATTGCAATGAGACAGATGTCATGCGAGTTTGGTGCCTCTCTCCCCTGGCTGTACTTGCTTTGGCGTTTTTGTTAATCCTAAATACCTTTGCGCATCAGCGTCTTGACAGTACATTGCAGACAGTATCACGGCATGTCCGACACCATCTCAATGAGAGCCCAGTCCTGGAATGATCCTCACTAGAAAGACTGAATGCCACCAATTTCCATTGATTTCAGTGAGCATTCAGCACCCTCAGGAGGTAGTTTGCAGCTTGCTGGGGGAGTCCTTCAGGCACCAGTACCTGTCTAATAAAGCTCAAATTCAGCTCCCGGAACCAGACATCAGTGCTTGAAAGCCATGATGCCCATCAGAGGTGACAGTGGCCAGTGTTTGCTTACAGCTAACAAGCTGAATGGTGAAAAGTGCGTGCCCAGGTGATGGATGGTGGGCAGCATGTGGGAAATGCTTGGAATATGGAGAGATCAAGAGGAAGAAATCTCATTCTGGAGCAAGGAAGTGTATAGGAGAGGAGGAGGACAGGTTCTCACCTGGTTGATAGTGGAGGGAAACGGGAGCTGGATTTACCCTGAGGGGATGGAAACTTCTCCTTCCAGTTCTAATAGTTGATCTAAGTTGGTGGAAGGAGATAGGTGCATAGCAGCACAGGACCACGGCCATGCCTGGTGCAGAGCATTTTAAATAGCTTAGTAAAACTCCACAAAATAGAGCTCCAGGCCTACATCTCAGAAGCTGGATTCCTCCAAGGAGACACCAAAATGGTGCAGAGCTGCTGTTAGTCTACCTGAATGGGCCAAGCACAGTGCTGACTTGAATGCACCGATTCAGCACAAGTACCCTGGGGTTCCCATCCCAGCTCTGAGTTGGCCCCAAGGACTGCGGCAGAGAGATGACCATCCTGTTCCTTGGCCAGAAGGAAAAGCCTTGCTGGTAATCAGCAATGGTTCTAGCTTTGGCCACAGTAATTTCATACCCTGAACCTTTTCATCCTGGAGACAAAGAAAACACACCGTCATTTATCTTGCCCCTACTCTCAGGACCAAATCCAGATGCGATATAACAAGATGCAGCTTCCTGAATATGATGGGAATCTGTTCCTTATTATCCCAGCTCTGAATTTGACTCTATACACATAGGATAAAAATGCTTCTTTTTACCGATTACTTTTTTTTTTTTTTTTTTTTATGTAGCAAAGTATATCAGCATTTCACCCTAATGAGTTCTGTGTTTCAAATGTCTCCTTAGAAATGCATTATTCTAAAATCTTGTTAATTTTCTGGATCTGGGATTATGCACCGGAAGGAGCATTCAGATCGTTCTGATCTCGGCTTGAATCTTTAAGTGACAATGTGAGCACATTGTTCAATTTAACTGCCTGCCATAGTTTTCTTTTACATAAAAAAAATTGGGTAGGAGATTCAGCGCTACTTCTCTGGAAGGCAATTAGAACAGCAGACTGCATCTCTTTGATCCCTTCCCACTCGCTATTTTAGGTGTCACTATAATAAAGCATTTGCCACTGAGGCCAATTCAAGGTAATTTTAGAATAAAGACTTGAGGTCACAGCTCTCCAAAAGGAACAGAGAAAAATAAATGAAGGGATATTTAAAAAGAAAGGAAGAAAAAAAAAAAAACACAGAGGGAGGGGGGAGCAAAAGCCTGGAGAGCTTTACAGTCTGCATAAGCTACAGTCAAAGCGGGTTTTTTTGTTTTTTTTGCTAGCTGTGGTTTTAAACATGATTAACCTTTCTGATTCTTGTTAATAGAAGGAAAAAACAATCAGTAAGAGCTCCGCTTGTTATTTCCATAAGGTTGCATATCACTGCCCAAAGCTGTGTGCCCCCTTTGCTACGTCAAAACTGAGCCTGGAGATGGTCCCGAATATAAAGCAGGCAGCCACGTGCACTCCAGTTCAGTCTTCCACAAGTATTTCGGTGGCACCAAAATGATTATCCATGTTGAGAAAGTAACAGGAACCACAAATGCATTCAATTCCTTTGATGACCCCTGGGCCAGATTATCCGGCGAGCGTCAAAGGAGCAGAAGGCAGATGGATCTGCCCTGCAGAGACCTGAACCTGCATCAGGGCACAGCCACCTCCAGGCCAGGCAGACATGCTCAGCACCTTTTCCATTTCCCTTACCGGGCCCCGGTGTCTGGGCCGATTCTAGTGTTTCTTCAAGAGCATACAGTGTCTCGGAGATGTACATATGTGTCTATATATGAACAACACGTGAGCTGCTTTAATTTAGGACAGTGACTGGGTGGAAGTTGCCAGGGAGAGTATGATGTCCCTGATGTCCACTGGACTAGAGAAGAGAAGCTGAGCTTTTCTGGGGGAAATTTTAAAAGGGAAGGTGGGCATTTAAACTCACTGGCATCTTGAAGGGTTCACCAAAAATCATCAGCACAACCGCAGTGATTTAGCATGCTGTTAAACACCCCATAGGATTCCCAATGCAAAACCCACTGCCCGTTGTCTCAAAGGACAACTTAACCCTTAATCATTTGTTTTCTGGTGAAACAAAAACCTCAGCACAGGAGCAGCCGCTTTATTCCCTTCCTTTAAATAAAGATCATTTAAATCTTACTACTAAGATCTTGTGAACAAAGGAAGTATACGAGTTTTACTGAAGCCAACTGAAGTATTGTGGGACCTGGTCTAACCTGCAGCAACTCGTATTGAATTTGTATTCAAATGTCAGAAGAAGGCAATTCACTGGGAGCAGACTCAACCAGGCAACCCGTTATTATAGCGGCACATTATAAAGATGCCTTGAAAAGCTTTATGGTCCCCTGAATCGATCCTTGCATAAAGTATTCTCCGAAGTGAATTCTGGTCCACCAGAGTCTGTAAAGGGTATTTCAGAAGCATTATACAGCACCAATAATTCACACAATTAACAGAGTCATCAAGAAGAAAATGGATATGGCAGAACCAACCAGCTCTAATCTGCGAATGCCCGGTCGTTTAGCTGAGCACATCCAGTCTGCAGGATTATCAGATCCAAGTCAGTGGGCAATGAGAGAGTGAACACAAGCAAAATGGCTTTTTAAAAAGCGGGGGTAAGAAAAAGGCATTGAAACCAACAGATTCTGTTGAAGTAACATTCGAGCTCTGAGCTAACTGGGCAAAAGCAAAGACATGTAGAATTCAGGGTAAAAAAATCACGTCTCACATTAGAAAGGGTCCCTGGAGACTCTGACCTGGCATCCTGACAAGGCTACGCTAGATTTCTGTAACAAATCCAAAACTCTGAGTCCACTGAAGTTGCAGATCACAGGCCTATTTATAGTTTCAGAGGAAACCATGCAAAAACAACCAAAAAAAAAGTCCGTGGTTTCCTCTGAAGCTAGGAAAAAAAAACTCAGTCACAACCACCGAGTTTGCCTTTTTGGGGAGCTCCGCTTGAAACTCATCTTCGAAATAAAACTCAGCTTCTGTTCTTGCTCGGGGTAGAGTTATTAGGAGGGTATAACACCATTGACTTCAATGGACTTCGTTCCTATTCCTATCACGAGCCATGCTGAGCCAAAGTCCATGCATTTCACACAGCTCTTTAACACGGCCACATGGGCACTCAGGGCCAGGTTACCCGGTACCTTTCGGATGCTTCGCATGTCTCCATTGACACAAAACAGTGCAAATCCAGTTTAACCAGGGACAGCAGCACAGGGCATCTGGTGAATCTGGCTCTTTGTATGCTCAGGAACAAAAGGGTGTGCTAGGCTAAATCCTCAGCTGGTATAAAACAATGCAGATCCTTTGCGGAACATTTTCTGATCTTTTTTACACCAAAGTCAACCCAGGAGATTCAGTTGCCTTCAATGGATTTAACCAGGTTCGGCCTAGATCAGCATTTACTCCAAAATCTCATCCTTCCACCTGAATTCCCTGTTGTGTAGGCGTCCACCATTAGACCTTTAACGTTACTTGGAGATAATTGAATGGGCTTTAGTATAAAATATTTCATGCATGTTCCATTACAAGAATGAAGAACTGTACAGGTCCAATCACAGAGAAAATCAGAATATTGTACATAACTCTACCAGGTTTGGGAAGCGTTACTGGGCACTACCTTTTGCTGTACCCCTTGAAGTTCACTGAATTTTTTTCTGATAGAGAGCACAGCTGGGATTCCCCTTTATCAACTGCTTGCTAAGACATTACACGGCGTATCACGGCTCTAATGCTTTCTTTGCAGGCCTGAATAAAGCACATTGATCATTACGATCAAATCTGCAGTAAACCGTGGATCACTAAAAATGATCACTCACATTTCAATATGAAAGAAGTGTGTCAGTTCATGACGGAGATCATTTATGTCCAGAAATTGACCTAGACACACCATAATCAGCTGGGAATGTTTGAACGTTATCCCCCATGGAATGTGTTTGCCGGTTGTAGGAAAACTTGTTTTATTTTCTCTTTTACTAAAAAAAAAGAAGACAAACCTTCTGCTCTCTTACAGCCTTGCTACACTACAATATCGCATGTGCGGACAGGCTCCCAAGAAGAAATGCCAGCGATATACCAATGTGCTTCACAAAACTGGAACTACTCATTCAGATTGTTTTGGGGGGTTTTTTGTTTTTTACAGAGAGCTTCTCGGTGTTTCGGCTTCCACAGGCTTACGAGAGCAGGGCGGGGAAAAACCCAAATGAGCTGTAATGTTTGAAAACCAGTGAGAAAAGCCCAGAAGGCAATGCAAGGAGCGGCAGAGTCAGTTGGCATATTGTGCATAGAAAGCAACTTTTACTCGCTCAATCTGGTGGCACAACTTGATGGCTGGGCCAAGTTTCAGCTCCATGCATTCTTGCACGGTCGGCAGGGTCAGCAGCAGAAGCGCCTGGCCATCAATGTCCTGGGAGGAAACAAATAACATGTTGTTGCTTTTGGTTGAGAAAGGCTGAGCAGGAAAGGGCAGGGACAAGAGGTTTGGCTTCGGTGCATCTAAGACTGGATGACAGCCATTCTGAGTAGCACTGGAGTACTGTAAGGGGTGACAGCCATGCACCAGGCACTTGAATTAGTATTTGTTTCAGTAGCACCTAGGGACCCCAAAAGAGCTTGACTGAGCTACAGACACATAGGCCCCTGCTCCAGACAACTCACACTCTATATAGACAGAGGTGGAAGAGAGGGGAGCACAACTACCACTATTTTACAGAGGAGGAATTGAGGCATAAAGAGGCATTAGATCAGGCATGGGAAGGAGCTAAACTTAGAAATTCAGTCCTGCTCTAGGCTTTCAGCACTGGGCCATCCTCCTTGAGCTAGGGGGTTTACCGACCCTAGGAGATGATAGGGTCGGTAAACCCCCTAGCTCAAGGAGGATGGCCCAGTGCTGAAAGCCTAGAGCAGGACTGAATTTCTAAGTTTAGCTCCTTCCCATGCCTGATCTAATGCCTCTTTATGCCTCAATTGGGGCATATGCCTCACTGGGCCATCCTCCTCCTTATCTACACTGCTGTGGCCCATAATCTGGAAGGGAGACCTTGAAGAAGTAATACACCAGTTCAAATCATGCCCCATTCAGTCCTGAGTCTCTCCAGTGGCTAAGAGCAGTGTTATTTGTGCGGTCGCCACCTGTCCACAGCACAAATAGCTGTGAGGACGGCATGAAAATTCATTCCAGCAATAATAACAACTCATGCTTCTTGGTCTGGATTGAAGCCACCCGTGGGATGTTTCTACAGCTCTTTACAGAGTTCTCTCGGACACCCTGAATGCAAACTATGTGGGTTCCTGACTCTTAGGAGCAGGGACCCCAACATCCCACGTGTGAGACTTTTGGACTGTTTCCACCATATTCCTTCCTTGGTGCCACTAGTTAATTAGGAGACCAATTCTTTAAAGAGACAGACTGAAACATAAATAAGAGAGATATGATCATAATGAGGAAAAACAGGTGAATCAAAGTGTGTCAATGAGAATCATTAATGTCATAATCAAGTCCTCAAGAACTCCCTAAACATAGTCAATACACATGGTAAGCGCTCCTCTGATTAGGAGATCCTACTTGGGGGTGCCCTCTTTGAAACGACCTGTAGCCTGAGAGCACCAGGAGCTGCATGGCAGGTAATAAGCAAGGCCAAAACATTGATGGCTTTGGCTGATTAAAGATCCCACAATATTTTTGGTAAGAGTCAGAGTCTTAGCTTTCATGTCCTGGCAACGTTCTTGGCTGGCTAATAACTGATGTCCTTGTGATGCCCCTTCATTCTGAACTGGATAGTGGTAAATGTTATTAGTGGAGAAATGACTGATTACTTATAATTATAAGTGCCCATGCTGCTTTGAGATGAAAGGCACTATTTGTTTGATCTCCAGAAATGCTGAGCTCCTGCATGCTGCTTTGTCTTAATTGGAAGCACTTGGCACCTTCTGAAATGGGGACACTTTCCATGGCTCCAAAAGAATTAGGGGCCAGATTCTCCAAGGCACTTAAACACCTGACTCCCACTGCTTACAGTGGAAGCAGGTGCCTAAATACCTTTTCAGGAAACTCACCTTTGTTTCCAACTGTCCCCTCCTAATATGTTGTAAGTGAAGTTAAACCGCGGTAGTTTACCCAGTTTTATTCATTCATTGGGCTGTCTTTCACAGTGGCATAAGCATTTTTTCTGTGCATGCCCTCAGTGACAGAGCTCAGACGGGAACCTAGATCTTTTGTTTCCTGGTCCAGAGCTATAATCTCATTAGGGTGAAATAATACCCCCTTGTGCAGAGGGGCCAGTACATGACCCTGTACCAACTAAGTGCCACGTAAGCCTCCTGTTAAGGACTTACATAGGATGTAAATGGTGGTGTCTGGGCCTCACACTGATGCCCTGCTGAAGGATGAATTTTACCCTTAATGAACAGGAAAGATGCAAGTCTTCCTCTATTTCACAGACTCGTGTGATGTGAATAAGCATGCGAATACCCAGCTGCCACTAAAAAAAAAATAGCAAGGTGAAGCAGTCTACCTGTTCCTGAAATATCTTGGCTAGGGGAGCGCAGTCTGTCAGTTTGATAAACCTCACCACGTCAGTCACTGTCCACTCCAATGGGTTGCTGTCCAGAATGAGTTTTTCTTCCTCCTCTTGCTTTATTTCCTGCAAGACCCAAAGCATTTGTAAAGAAAAGGGCACTACACTCAAAACTACTCATCTGTGAAGCATGTAGTGCTCTCTTCAGATGGCTAGCACTCAACACCTAAGGTCATGTCAACGGAAAAAAATACTGCTGTTAAAATGGGAACGAAGTAGTTTGCTAGAAGACTCACTTCCTTGACTTGAGTGCACTTCTCCTGTTCACTGTATGAGAGAGACGGTGTTTTCCGGCTCCTTCTCGCTCTCTCAATGGGAGGAGGCCTGTCCGACTCGGTGCTGCTTCGTAATGTCATGGCTCTCCTCGGTCTGGCTGACGGGACCTCGGCCGAGGAGGTGTCTGTCTGGTCATCCCGTAGTTCTGAGCTGGTTTCTTCACTCCCTGTCTCATCTTCCATAGCATCTGGCTCCTCCTCTTCACTTTCCTATGGTGGCATAGGTACAGAAACATCACTGTGACACAGGACTGAACACAACTACACATTTCCTTCTGCACATTAAAAGACATCAGATCAACTTCTATTCGCCCATCAAGTTCAATAGTGAGTCACACCGGTAGCTTCAACTGAGTTACACCATGTTTATCACAGTGGCATGTCACTTGAGCCCCATATTTAGGTTCTGTTACAACACTTTATAGGGAAACAATTTTTTCCACTCTCGTATCAATTAAAACCATCTCTTGTTTTGATACGAACGTTCCTTCCCAGCGAGCGCACCTCGAGCCCTGCAGCACCGCACAGGGGCAGGAGACCTGGAAAGTGAAACTGATTAGAAAAAATGAAACTGACGAGTCCTGCATTTTTGGTGTTCTGTTTTGTTTTGACCTTCTCTCGGCTTCAGCAAAGAGTTTCAGCACGTGCTGATGATCTTTGCCATTCCTAACATAATTAGCATTACAAGCAGCTGTCTGAGCTCCTCTATAATCCAGCACATAGGCTTTCACCCAGGTATTCCTGCATCTGGCTGAACAATTGAGTTAAAACAGATGGCCATGGGGTGGGCGAGAATTCGCTTTGTAGTTCCTTGTGTCAGGTAGGGTGTGAAAAGCTTCGAGACACCCTACCTGACACCGTTATGCCCCCAAACTCTTACCTGTAGATAAGACCTTGTATATGAGCTAAGTTTGACTCATACACATGGTCCCCCTGAGTTCAAAGAGGCTACCTATGTCTAAAGTTGAGCATGTTCATAAGATCTTATCCTCGTGCTGTGTCACATGGCTTTGAGTCAAAGCATGATTTACAACTGACTTAGTCAAATCTGTTCAAAGGCCTGGGTGATGCTCTCATTTCGGCTTCTAAGAGGTTTACTTGGGCTGGCTTAAGTCAGTTAGAAACAGATTTAAATTAACCCAAGCCCAAATGAAATCAAAATGAGTGGCCACATCAGAGCAGTTAAACTAAACCAGTGAAAGTTGGTGCACAGACAACGTTTACGTCTCTGAAGGAATGAGACTTTGGATGGCACAATGTGTAGCACGGGAACTTTGTCTCAAAGCTCCTAGAGTATCTTTAGATATTAAACTAAATGACAATTAATTAGGAGAGCACTAGAACTCATGCTGCCTCCAGAGCAACCTATAAACGTCCACTCTCCATTTAGAGACGAGGTTCTTTGGGTGAATCTGATATCTTTTATTAGACCAACTTAAATAGTTGGAAAACAATTATTAAGCAAGCTTTCGGGTTCAACAACCCTTCGTCAGGCTAAGGAAGTTGTTTTCCAACTATTTAAGTTGGTCTAATAAAAGATATCAGATTCACCCAAAGAACCTTGTCTGCCTGTGTCCTTAGACCAACACGGCTACAGCCTACACCCCTGCACTCTCCGTTTATAGTTTCTTGCTATGTGTATTGCCATAGCACCTAGCAGCCTTAATCATGGACTGGGACACCCCACTGTGCAAGGGGCTGTGCAAACAAAAAGCCCATCTCTGCCCAAAAGAGTGGCCTCAGACAGACAAGGAAGCACAAGGAATCAGTAAGGCTGTATCAGTCCACAAGGCAGGCAGTGTTCTCAGCACAAGAGATGCCTAACCACTGTCACATTTTTTGCTGGCAACACAGCAAGGCAGAGTCTTAAGAGGGAGGTTTATGGAAGCAGCAAGACAGAAGAAAGCATCAAGGTGCTCATTTGAAAATGTATGTTTTTTAAAGTCAATGCCATACACTACAGGATGCTTTAAAACATAGTGAAAGAGCCAACTCCTGCATGTACCTCTGCAGACCCTGCAGTGTTAAAATCAGCAGTCGATGACCTCCTCTTCTTCTGCACAAAAATGGATTTCCGTCTTTTTCTGCGCCTTGCAGGCTTGATGTGTCCACTCTTCAAGTTGTTGTTTTCCCCAATTGGTGGCTTAATGATTTTTTTCCTCTTCCCATAATAATAGGCTAGAGGGGGAATAAAAACCTAACACATTAAAAATATAATTGCCAAGAAACTGAAGCCTTGGCTTACTCTATGCTATTCATCCTACATGTTAGGCTCCT
>NW_005841853.1:3300621-3302825 GCF_000455745.1 Alligator sinensis | reverse complement strand
AGTGGTTTTCATAAAGAAATTTAAAATAACCCGATCCACAGCGAATGTCCCCATGCAGAATGAAAGAGTGGATGTCATCCTGGACTAGTAACCGAAGGGGCAGAGCTATTATGATGTACATGCATTTCTTCTATTCACTACAGGTTAAATCCTGCACTCCTGACTCAGCACTTCAGACTGGCTGAAGTAAGCAAAACCTCCATTCAAGTGCCTGCGAATTATGCCTGTCTGAGAACTAAATGCAGATTGCAGGATTTGACACAACATCCAAGGAATTAATAGCAGGGCAATTCCAGGACTGAACTTTTAATGAGGTGAAGCTACAACAGGAAATAGAGGCAGTCGTCTCTGCTGAAGATCATATTAAGGCCCAAGCAGCTGTTCAGTCAGTGCTTTGAACTATGACTGCAATGAACCCCAGCAGGCTTTATGCCCACCCCACACAATCCATACAGGTAATGCTTACCTGACATAGTAAAGGCAAGTTACCCGATTTACATGCTCTGGTTCCTGCCTCCAAGGCACATCTGCATTTTCCATGTTTCATTGGAGGAAATGACCTCCTTAAGCCACTTGTGTCAAACTCACCTGGGCACCCAGACAGGATCTGGACCCAGCGGCAGTAAGATGAGTAGCAGTGCAGGGGTTAACACAGATATTACTCATCCCTGTTCACTACTGCCTCACATCCTTGGCTAGGCTCTGATGCTGAAAATTTGGTGGCATGCCCTACCCCCCCGTAACCCCATTGCCAGATTCCTGGCCCCTCTTGGAGCCTCCTCTGTGGGCTGGGTGAAATGTTTCTCCTGACCACATCTCTGACAACCCTACCCTAAGCCACAAAACCAGCTCCCTTTGCTTTGCTCTCTTTCTGGCCTCGCATCACTCATCCCTCTTGATGGCTCAATGAAACCTGATTCCACCAACAGGCCCCAATTCAGCAGTCTCTCTCTATTCATCAGCATGGACTTGGGTGGGATGAAGTGTGCACTTAACGTTAAGCAAGTGCTTCCCCTAATATCAACTATGTCTACTGAAGCTACACTTACAGAGGCATAAGTCCAGAGCCGCAGGCATACTGCAGATCGATAGTGATGCAACAAATCGGAAGCTGGCTCACTGGCAGACAGTGATGTGCTCCAGGTACTATTGTCTTCTACATTTAGGCAAACTGCAGATTACCCCAAATTATGTGCATGTAAGTGGAACTAACTCCCTGATACTACAGAGACCACAAGATTAGCATACAGTGCTGTAATCAGCCTAGGCTATCTTCCAAATGTAACAGGGGACCACAGTTGGGGAAGAAAAGATGCTACAACTGGTATCCTTTCTGGCAGAAAACCAGAGTGGTTGGAAATAAGCAAACACAATGATCACTGGAGCAGGCCTTTTGCATCTCACACCATGAAGGACTGCACTCAGTGATCTCATGTCCCATGATGAGTCTGGCTAAGTGCAGCGTAACTATGTAACTCAGGTCCAGTACATGAGGGTGAAGAGGCCCAATGCACTGAGCCCCAACCACCACACTCCACACAAAAGCATCCCGGGCATCCGTGTTCTTGTTTGCAACAATTTCCACTCCCAGGATTAGAAAGGGGGCCTCATGCCCAAAAGCTTGTCTAAGATCTCTCCCAACTATATAGTGGTTCAATAAAAGATATTGCCCTTTCCCAAAAATCTCATATGTCCTGGACCGCCATGGCTACAACATCACTCCAGTACTAGCGTGTGATGCTAAGCATGTTTTGTTTTTTTGCCTGGCCCACGATCACCCCTGCAATGCTCCAGCTCCTAGTTGTGACAGAGCAGCACATAAGCTATTACTCACTGTATTTGGTTTTGGTGTGAATAGAACAGTTCTCGGGACAGATTTCAGTTACAAGCACAGGGCTGAACAGGTTGGGACAACACTCCAGCTTGGCACAGACCCTCCGGCAGAAATCCGCCACTTGATCAGACGTCCTCACGATCTTGACCGTCGCCCGGTAGGTTTTCCCTCGGTACCTAGAAGAGAACATGGCAAAAATCAAAGAAAATATTGGTTAAAAGTGACCTCGGGAGGTCATCTAGTCCAACTAGATCATCTCCAACCACATAATTTATTAAACGGAGGCAATAGGCCATTGTAAGCACTAGTCAGACTTGGGACAGGGAGAGGAGGCGGATGTGGAACAGGAAAAATCACAGGAGGAGCTACA
>NW_005841853.1:3283823-3300590 GCF_000455745.1 Alligator sinensis | reverse complement strand
GAGGACGTACAATGGTTGACCTGCCTCCAGGCCGCTCTTCTCTTACTTCTCCATTTCAATAGCCAGAGTCCCTTTCTGGAAACACGGAAGGGGTGGGGAAGTGACCAGGGCTTCAAAGAGGGCACAGCTTATGGTGATCTTCATGTTTGTGGACTCAAAGGTAATTTAAGCAAAAAATGAAATGCCATATGGGCTTGTTTTTCCAGGTCAGCTGCAAAGGAGGCACCCATTAAAGTGCCAACAGCAAAGCCACAACACTTCCCAGGATAGCCACTGGGCTTCCCAGGTGTTTTTAAATGACTGGGATGTTCACAAGCCCAGAAACACTATGACAGGTGTATAAAATGGGGAGTGTCCATTAGACACTCCCCAGTGTCCATTAGATACGAATGGAGGGAGTTAGATTTAAAATTGGATTTTATGAATGCTAACACCAAAAGAAATGATGCTAAGAACATTTTTAAAAACACTCTCTCTTTAAAAAAATGTATATTTCTTTAAAAAGAAAGTTTCTGACTTTGCTTACTTCTAAAAAACGTAAATCCTGCCCCCTTTACTCTGCATAGATACAGAGTTCAAGGCTTTTGGGATCATGAGGTTACTTAACCTGACCTCCAGCACATTACAGGCGAATTTTGACTGGGCATTTCTACAGTGAGCCCAATCGCAGTGCTTAGCTAAAGCACCTCTTCCAGAAAGGCAGCCTGTGTTGATTTAAAGGCATGAGCAGATGAAGAATCTACCACCTGGCTTGGTAGTTTATTCCAGTGGTTAAAGTAACCCCCTTTATGGTTTTACCTCATTTCAAATTGAAATAGTCTAGATTTTACTTCCACCCACTGGTTCCTGTTATGATTCTCTCCACTAGGGTGAAAAGCCCTTGCTGTGAAGGTACCTATCCACTGCAGTCAAGTCAGCCCCAAACCCTTTTTTGCCCTGTGGGGCTGCGATCCCAAAGAGAACCACGTTATAGTGCCTGCAAAAGCACACAGCCAAGACTAACAAGAAGTGGAGCCTCCTTTCATGACCCAGTTTGAAGGAGACACACAAAGTAAAGAAATAGTATGGAAGGTGAAATATAGATGGATTTTTACGGTCATGTCTGTCTCAATAAACCAAAGTGTTACTACTGGCCACAAGAAAAGAATATTTTTAAACACAATTTTTGTCTTGGCAGTGTCTCTTTAAGCTATAAAACAAGATTTACTAACATTTTCCACTCTCGCCACACTTTAAACCTCCTAACACTAATGACATTAACTGTAATCTGAACGCACCTCCGACAGCCCCATGAAAGAAAGCTACTGTGGATAAAATCAGAAGACCATTTTCCACTAGTGTCATCAAAAATATCACCATTATTGATATTACATTTCAGATGAAGACTCATTTTGCTACTGCTTTTAAGTAATAAGCATCATGCACAAATACCCTGGCTGCACTATAGGATTATAAAGTTCACCGGCTCACAAATTTTATGTTTTGCTTTACAACTACAACTAAATCTTTAAAAATCTCAAAGTCATGAACCATATCGGAGGATTTTCAAGGAAAAACAAGATGAAAACTCAAGATCCTCTAAAGATGAAAAACCTTATGTGAGGGAGGTATTTCAAACAGGAGCAATCAACAGGAGTCATCAAACTCAATGGATTGCTCCCAAGGATTTAGTCAATAATTGCATTAGCTATTGGAAAGACAAGACTTTCTGTGGGTGGTATCATTGGACCAACCACAAGACTGGGACAGACCTCGATGAGCTTTTAATTCAGGGCAATGCAGGTCCCTAAAGTGGAATGCTCTGCATCAAAAGCTTGTTCATCACAGAAATCATAGGGAAGCTGGGCTGGAAGAGACCTCCATGGGTCATGTCATCCAACCCTGATCATCCCACTAAGCCATCTACTCCCGCAATTTGTAGGCCTGGATGCACAGGGAGTAGGACATGTATTTCGGCAGCATGCCCAGGCGGTGGCGTGTAGACACCTTGAAGGACTTGTCCCTGGTAGCCTGTGACAGAAGCAGAACCCAGACCATTTGTGTCCCCGTACAGTGACCTAACCACAAGGCCATCTCTCCTTGCTGGTGTGAGTGCTCAGCAACTCTCCTGGATAGTCAAACTCCACCTTCCCTTTCATAACGTTACACATTAGAGCTCCCTAGACCGAACCAATAAAAATACTTGTGGAGCATGGATGGCTCTTCTTAAAACACAGCAGGACACACTTGTTCATAGATTTCATAGACGTCAGGGCTGGAAGGGACCTCGGAAGATCGAGTCCAGCCCCCCGCCCAAAGGGCAGGAAGTCAGCTGGGGTCATAGGATCAAATGTTGCATGAATGAGCAATAGTTTCAGATGAGGGGACAGCTTGATTGAGTCCTACTCCTGCGACTAGCAGTTACCGTCACAAAAGGACCATGGGACTTCATCCTTTTGAGATCTACCAGGGCTTGTGTTTACGCCAACAGCTCAGGAACAAGACCCAGAAGACATCACTAGGCATACGTGTACATCTGGATGCACACCTTGCTGGGTTACTTGACCCCAGCAGTCTTTCCTGCCCGGAGCAGGGGGGCTGGACCCAATGATCTCATGAGGTCCCTTCCAGCCCTAAACTTCTGTGAATCAGTGCATTTTTCACCCACCAATATCAAAGGTGGGCAGGCACGATTCAGTCACAGAAACTAGGGCACTGGGAAGGCCTGAAGACCAAAGGCAAGGGGATAGTCTTTATTGGACCAATGGCATGGCTAGGATAGATTTAGGCAAGCTTTCTAATGCAATGCATTCTTCTGCAGGCCTGAGGAAAGGCAGGTGCAACAACGAAAAAAAAACGGTTTGCAAGGCAGTGAAACTGAGAAAAATCACAGAAGAAAGGATATTTTGATCAAGACTTCTAAAAAGGGTCATTATCACCTGCAGAGTGAAGAAAGATTAGCAGGAGACAGGTAAATTATACAGAGCGCCTGTTGAAGTGAGCCCTTGCTCACTATTCTCATCCAGGGTGCCCAATGCCCTCATGGAAACTATGTGGGTGAAACTAGACTACAACTATGCACCAGAATGAAAGGTCACAGGAAAAAGATGAAGGACAGAGACATACGAAAATAAGCAGAGCACTTTTCACAGGACAAACAGTCACTTCCTGACCTTATTATCACTGTGCTCAAGGAAAATTCACGAAACACCTTCAAAAGGCGACCCCGGGGACAAAAATTCATAAGCCGACTGAAAACTAGGGACCAGGGACTGAACGTTGCTATTGACTCCACGGCATATAATAATCTGGCAGAAGACAAGCGAGAGTTGCACCTTACAAACTCACCAAATCAGAGATGCAGAAGCTTTTGTAAGCTCACTTTATCAGCTGCTCAATGCTATAATGTGCTTGACTCCTGCTAATCTTTCTTCACACCACAGGTGATAAAGACCCTCTTCCCTCTTGAAAGGTCTTGATCTTGCACTAATCAAATTATCCCTTTTCCTATGATTTTCTTGTCTGTTACCCCACCCCTGGGAATTTCTCTCCTCTCCATTTTCACAGCTCTGCCAACTGGTTTGAGTCCCTGCGGTGCCTGCCTTTATCCTTAGACCTGAAGAAGAATACACTGCGTTCAAAAGCTTGTCTACGTCTATCTATCACAGCCATGCAATCGGTCCAATAAAAGATACCACCCACAAAAATCCTTGGTTTTCTCGTATTTTCTGGCTCATTGTGGCTACAAAATCATTCCAACCGTTCTAATGCCAAAAGTCACCCCAGCCCTTGTGTTGAAAGCCAGGCATCCACATCCATATTTAGGCACAGGAAGGAGAGTGTGCTAGTGATTAGAAAAACTGGAGACCCACATCTGCTAGGGACCCTTAAGGGAATTTTAAACTTGGAGATGTTGGAAGAATCAGGTAGTCGGACATAACGTCTTTGGCTCATCGTGGCAAAATAAATAAGGTTCAGTGGTTTGCAGGGAGCACTGATGGGGGGGGACTGTGATTCCCCAGTGTGCATACACACCCCTTTGGACATTCGAAATCAGTGGTTCTCAATCTTTTTAGCCTCAAAGCACCGCTCCATAACTTCTTTGAATTTTGCAGCACCCCTATTTAGAATCACTGAGCTTGAATCTAAATTCAGAAGAGATAAAGAGGGGGTCCTAGAGGTTAAAACGGGTTAAGAACCATTGATCTAGGTGCTGCCTGGCGAGGCCAGATCCTAACCCTGCTGGGACCTGATCTTTCCACTATCCTTCCCCTCTCTGCCCTGGTTTGTACCTCCAGGGGCAAGGGTAGCTCCCACCACTGTGGCTGCTCCTGCGGGGTCTCTCATGCCTCTGGTGACTGTCCCCACGGCTCCTCGTGCTGGCCCCAGGAGTGTGGGAGAAGCAGAGGGGATGAGACGGGCACCTCCGACCTCAGCAGAGCACCTCTGCTGGGAACACAGGAGGAATCATGGATCTAAAAGTTATATCTTCTCTGCAAAGCTATTGCCAGTGACGGTCCCTGATGACAGCAAAATGAACTGCATGCAGGCTGCAGAGCTAATCGATTCCTGGCAGCTAGTGTTTCGGCTTGCTGCCAGGAAAAGGGCAATCCTCCCTCTCCCCATCTCACCTTCTTCCCCTGCTGCACCCCTCAAAACCAAATAGCAACACTATCAAGACCTAAAAAATTGTCAACTTGACACCAGAAGGAGGGTGGTAATGTGACACATCACACTACAACAGGCATGTTCCAGCTGCTCCGATTAGTAGTCTGTCGGCAGATGCCACTGTAACCAGCGCCCTTGAAACCTGGGTTACACCGGCTTTGGCTTATTATAAGTCGCTGGTTAAGATTCAGAAGTGGAACTGACTGTCATATCAGATGTATCATGTCACATGCCGCTTTAACAATTCCACAGAGTTTGATTTTTTGAGCCTGCTTTGGTTTCTAGACCGCTGGGTTCAATACAGGCGCTGCCAGATGTCTCCGAAGTCCAAGCAAGACGCACAAAATCAGTCAGGCTCGTTTTGCAAGGTCTGCAGGCTTTCCTCTGACAGCTGTTTTTATGGGATCTGGGGTATAGGTTGTAGCCATGCTGGTCTAAGGACACAGGCAGACAAGGTTCTTTTATTAGACCAACGGAAATAGTTGGAAACATTTTTCTTTGCAAGCTTTTGGGTATAAATACCCTTCGTCGGGCTGAGGAAGCATCTGCAGTTGGTGTGTGCGCTCTTCCTGGGTGGAATGAATAGTAAAGCAGCCAGAGGCTGGTATTCAATGCAAGAAAGCCGATCAGTGGTTTACGGGATCTAAGCACTCAGTGAAACAAAGTGCACAGCAAGTAAATGGGTAAATCATCCCTGCTTTCTACTGGGAAGGAATGTCCTGTTGAAAGAGTTGGGAGTACTTCACCACTAGTGGCTGACTTTCAACAGACATACTGGAATAACCACTGCTGTCGTCGGGGCCAACTGAGCAAGCATTACTACTAAACATTCAATCAGCTCAAGCAAATAATGCTACTAAGGCTCCAGTGGGACTTCTACCTTTGTAAAATTGCCCATAAGTTTAAGTGTTTGCAGACCTGGACCTCAAACTAAGCAATAAAGTTGATTTTCTGAAGTGCAAAGAAGCAAGAGGGTCTGTGGGTATCACAGGACCTATTCCTAACCAGTACCAATGACAATCCAGCCATTTACATCTTTTTTGCAAAAAGCATTTATCACCTGATTTAACACCTGCCAGATTACACCTGACGCTGGATTTCAGAGACAGAAGAGTGTTCTAGTGAAAACACCAACAACCTGATTTTCTAATGATTTCAACGTGACTCAATCTTCAGTTGAAACAGATCCGTGCCTCTTAAACACACTTATGGTCTCCTGACCTTAGCAAATCTGTAGGAGAAGCTCACTTGAGTTCATCATGAAATATTAAGTTCCCCTTTCCTGAGATTTTCAAATAGTTTTTCAGTTCTAACAGAGACTGCCTCCTTAGTTCAAACGGTAATGGGTCCGTGATTTTACAGTAAAAAGGTTCTCACATTTTATCCCTCAATCAGAGTGCAGGATTAGCTAACAACGGTATCTGAATGGCCAAACAGATAATACAAGACCATTCAACAATGGTATATTTAAGAATATTCAATATTTGAGCACACTCAACTTCAAGTTGTAGCAAAGTCTATTAAAACAGGGAAATAGAGTTGAATACACTACTACTACTACTCTATAAGTAGTACTCTAAATCAAATTAATAGATTTTAAGATCAGAAGGGACCATGAGATCATGTTGTTGGACATCCTGTGTAATACAGATCATTGACATTCGCTGAATTATTATTGAGCCCAGTAACTTGAGCTTGCCTAAGGCGTATTTTTCCAGAATGGCATCCAATGATGATATGAAGATTTACAGAGAAGAAACCATTACTCTCCTCCAATGTTTAATCATGTTCTCTGATGTTTAATCATTATTCAAAATGTATGCCTTGTCCAAATTTGTTTGGTTTTAGCTCCCAAGAACTGTTTTTTGTTACACTTTTCTTCCCTAGAAGTAAAGGGCCTTTAAAGCAAAGATCAGAAGACAAAGAACTGGATTAGCACTAAACAGATCAAATTTACATCCAAACAGCATTCTGTAAAATTCAATACTACGCTGATTCAAACATAAAAGCTTTTATTAACATCTGGAACGCTGGTGACAAAAAAGAGAAAATATAGAAATGAAATGTCAGAGCATTTGCTTTTAGTTGTTTAAACAGATACAGGGCTAAATTAAAAACTAATACGGTATTAAAAAAAAAAAACACTAGAGAAAAATGTTCACAAAAATGTCACTTGGTTTTTCAATCCGTTCCATATTCTGAAAATAAAAGAAGCTGGAAACAACACGATAGTGCGAGGAGATACTCACTTTGCCTTCAGCGTTTCCTCCTGGAAATTCCACTGCGGGTCTTCCACCAGCTGCAGCTCTCGTAAAACGCTCCCCGGTTTGTAAGCGGCATTGATTACCATGCTGAGAACCTGATGAAAGACCAAAAAAAAGTACAATGGAAAGCTTTAATGGGCTCTCATGACCACACAACGAATATTAGCACTGATGATGTGCGCTGCAGTAGCATCTAGAGGTACCAATTTAGGGCTATAGCTCCATTGTCCCAGGTGCTGCATATACTTTTAATGAAAGAGGGCCCTATCCGAGAGAGCTTAAAATCCCTGGGAATGATACTGCTACAAATAGATGTTTTTACCTAGCAAAAGGGATTTCCTTTGAAAGCAACACTGGGGCCCTGCACCGAGGCAGACCTAGACAATACTTTGCATTGCCAATATATCCTGGGCAATAATTTGCATTCCCTGTACCAGTAACATGCTGCAATTTTGCACATATCATATCCCCCAAATAAGACACACACCCTGCTTTCAAAAGGCAGAATGGAGAAGAAAAGATTTTTCCAGTCATGGCTGACTGCTGACGGCAGGGGATCCTGTCCGTAAGGGCTGTGAGAGGGTTAACACTATCTCGGACCCTGATGGGGGCATTTCACCACCCCACCACCACCCTCCCTGAGCCTGGGAGAGGGAGAAGCCCATCAGACATCCTTCAATAGTATCTCCAGGCTTGCTTCTATTGCAGCAAAGAAAAATCTGCTTCCTCCGTTACGAAATATGCTTCCTTCCTACATTACGTCGTGGTGGACGTGGTCTTTCTGGACTTTAAGAAGGCCTTCAACACTATCTCTCACCTCATTCTCATTAAGAAATTAGGCAACTGCGGCGTCAATGCCTACACAGTCAGATGGGTCACCAATTGGCTGGAGGGCCGCACCCAGAGAGTGGTGGTGGACGGGTCTTTTTCGACCTGGAGGGATGTGAGCAGTGGGGTCCCCCAGGGCTTGGTCCTCGGGCCTGCACTGTTCAACACCTTCATCAGCAACTTGGACGAGGGGGTGAAAAGCACCTTGTTCAAATTTGCGGATGACACTCAGATGTTGGGAGAAGTGGGCATGATGGAGGAAAGGGACAGGCTACAACTAGATCTGGACAGGTTACAGAGGTGGGCAGATGAGAACAGGATGGGTTTCATTACAGACAAGTTTAAGGTTGCACCTGGGGAGGAAGAACCAGCAGCACACCTACAGGCTGGGGAACTCCCTTCTCGTCAGTGCAGAAGCAGAAAGAGATCTTGGAGTCATTATTGATGCCAAAATGAACATGGGCCAACAGTGTGGGGACACGGTCAGGAAGGCTAACTGCACCTTGTCATGCATCCACAGATGCATCTCGAGCGGGTCCAAGGAGGTGATCCTCCCCCTCTATGCGACACTGGTCAGGCCGCAGTTGGAGTACCGCGTCCAGTACTGGGCGCCGCACTTCAGGAGGGATGTGGACAACATGGAGAGGGTGCAGAGGAGGCCACCCGCATGAGGAGGGGGTAGCAGGGCAGGGCCTGAGGGGATCAGAGAATTAGGAATAACGGTCACAAGCTGGCAGAGGGTAGATTCAGCCTAGATATCAGGAGGCGCTACTTCACTGTCAGGGCAGCTAGGATCTGGAACCAACTTCCAAGAGAAGTGGTGCTGGCTCCTACCCTGGGGGTCTTCAAAAGGAGGCTGGATAATCACCTAGCCGGAGTCGTTCGACCCCAGCGCTCTTTCCTGCCCATGGCAGGGGATCGGATTTGATAATCTACTTAGGTCCCTTCCAACCCTACCTACTATGAAATGGACGGCTGATTTTTTGGAAGAAAGGTGCACGTGGTATGCAGGTTAATGCAGCAGGTACAACCCTATCAAATAAGGATGAGAGAATCTATTCTGGCCCAGTCCTGAAACACATTAAGACCCACGCTGGCCCCGATCCAGAAAAAAACTTCAGCCCATGCTGAACGGTCCTGGCTGTCTGGGCATCAGAGCACTCAGGTAATGACATCCAAGAGAGTTGCAAGTGATAGATGCAAGACTTAAGGTGTGTTAATTTTATGTGATGAAACACTTGTGCCAGTGCACTTCTCCCAGGTCCTCATGGGATAAAAACGAACTCAGAGTGTGCAACTCTTAATAGGTATACAGTTAACAGCTACTTAAAGAAAATGGACTAGTATAAAGGGTCAGGTACGCATTACATTTCCATCGTGTTTGCTTCTTAGAGTCTCTAATGGGCGTAATGAGCTGGTTTCAATACTGTTTCTCATCCTCCTCCCAATACTTGCTCCTGCTCCTCTCGAGTCTTGCAATGGATCCCCTACACATATGTTATTAGAATTGAAAAACTGACTGTTATTATAGTAGCAAACAGCCAAGCGTATATCTTTCTTTACTCCTGTATCCTTCTTGCTCATGAGCGTTCACTGGCATTTTTGGAAAGCAAGGCTGTGCCTATACTCCAGTTACAGAAATGGTGTTTGACAGGGTAAAGTACCTGGCACTGAGCTGTGCATACTACTGCTACTGGTAAGCAAGCTAACATGTTTAAAGTTATAGCGCGGGTATCTCCCTGATCTACCGCAGTCCCCTCTGTGGCTGCATTGTAGATATTTTTCCTCGGGTGGACAAATTTCAGCTCCAGCTTTCACTTCCTGCTGCACACAGCAATGTGGAACAAGCACTGTCTAAAGAGCTTGTGTAGTTCGTTCATTAGTGACAGCAAGATGCAATTCTTGTGGGGCCTTTGTACACTGCACCAGGACTTCTCATTAAAATAAATTAAATTAGAGATACCTGCAATAATCCCTTGTAATAATATTAAGTTCTTCTCTAGCTTTCCATAAAGGGACAAACTTCCATACGATTCCTTGCACTCTTCTCAGCCAATCAAATTCTGTAAATATTCCTTCCCCACCTCTCTTGTAGAAGTGTCTTTGCCCAATGGGATCTGCTGATATTGGGGGTAGATGGCATTGCAATGTTGCCCAGCCCAGCCTGATATAATTAGCCTCTTTTGGGTAAACTCCCACCAATTCATTACCAACCAGTATAGAAGCATGACTGCTGGTAACCCATCTACACTAAGCCTACCATCATTGGCTGTAGCTTCGGTGGTCATAAAACAATGGCCCTACTCTTTGCATAATGTTACCCATAATTCCCTCTCATTAATGTACCTTTTTAATCCTGAGCTGGTTAGGAATAAATAACTGTATGTTAGAGAGCGCTTGATCAATTGGACTCTGGCCCGCCTTACTTCTAAATGCAGCGAGCGAGGTATTACATTGCTGAGCAGGGCTCCCAAGGGGAGCAAGGCAAACCAAATTGCTTGACGCATTAGACTGGGCAGAACAGTAGAAAACATGACACACGGAAGTGAACAATCTTGCACTGACGGGGACAAGGATAAGACGAATTCAATCATGCTTCCACCTCGAGCTGCTCTGGTGGAATCCAGGCTCTCACAGGGACCGGTGACTCTCCCGGGTTTTTTTGTTTGCTGGCCAGCTGCATCTTGCAGCGTGCAGTTTTTCAAAGTCACCTGATTGTATGGTGGGGAGGGGGGTCACCAATACTCCTGATGGTACTAGAAACTCAGAGGTTCCTAGATTGAGAGACTTGCTCTTCCACTAAGGGTCATTCTGATTACCAGCTTGGAGTCAGGAGGGAATTTTTTCCCTATTGGCATAATTTGCCTACTTCTGTAACACAGAATCATAGAAAGTGAGGGTTGGCAGGGACCTCAGGTCACATCTAGTCCAACCCCCCTGCTCAAAGCAGGACCAGCCCCAACTACACCATCCCAGCCAAGGCTTTGTCTAGCCAGGTTGTGAAAACCTCCAAGGATGGAGAGTCCACCGCCTCTTTGGGTGACCTGCTCCAGTGTTTCGCCACCCTCCTACTGAGAAAATTCTTCCTAATATCTACCCTCAACTTCCCTTGCTGCAACTGGAGCCCATTGCTCCTTGTTCTGTCATCTGCCACCACTGAGAACAGTCCAGCTCCATCCTCTTTGGAGCCCCCCTGCAGGGAGTTGAAGGCTGCTATTCAATCCCCCCTCAGTCTTCACTTCTCCAAACTAAATAAGCCCAGTTCCCTCAGTCTTTCCTAATAAGTCATGTGCCCCAGGCCCCTCACCATTTTTGCCACCCTCTGCTGGACCCTCTCCAATTTGTCCACATCCTTTCTGTAGTGGGGAGCTCAAAACTGAACACAGGGCTCCAGATGTGGCCTCACCAGCACTGAATAAAGGGGAAGAATCGCTTCCCCTTGATGCTTGCTGGCAACGCTCCTACCAATGCAGCCCAGGATGCCATTAGCCTACTTTGCAAGAAGGGCACACTGCTGGAAGACCTGGTCCTGTGCGACTGACCTGTTCTTGATTGAAATCAGATTTTTTTTACATGTGCAATGCTTGGGTGGAATCGTATCCGGCCGAATGCACGTGCCAGTGATAACGAGCATGTGAGCAGTCAGGCTGTGGACATGGAAAAGGAAAAGGACCATTTCCTAAGATATGATGAATTAACATAGGACATGGTCCTTTTCCTATAATCTTTTAAGCATAGATTAACTAACTACGTCCTCGCAGTAGCAGGGCATGGCCAGTGACCTCGGCTCTCCTACTTTTACCTGTGGCATTTTGATACGCTGCTTTTTGGTGTTTAGGATTTTGCTCCTTGTAGGTTTGCAGTGGTGATTTTGTGGTTTCCATGGATAAATGTTTGCTTGCGAGCACAAGAGACTGGCCTTGATGGCCCAGGAGGCCCCTTCCAGCCCTATGTTCTCCTTTGTGCTTACTTTAATTTCATTTGCCACTTAGACGTTACCCACTCCTGAACACTTATCCACAGCGTGACTGCTCACGTGTTCATTTTTACTGGCACGCGCATTCACCTGGCTATGATTCCACCTAAGCACTGCACATATAAGATCATCTGATTTCAATCAGGAACAGGTCAGTCACACAGGACCAAGTTTTGCACTTTGCTTCTCCATAGGCTCACAGGGCACACACAACAGATGAATATATAATGTGTCCCCAGCTATGTAGGGTCTGGGACAAGCAGCTATTTAATTGGTCAGTCAAACCCTATGTAATAAGCCTCAGAACTTAAATATTAGCGAACCTTACATCACTCCAAGTATGTATGGCCATTTTTCAGATGGGAAAACTGAGGCCGAGATATAGCTCGGATGTTCAATGAGTGCAACATGTGCAATGGAAGTCAGATTTTCAAACATGGACAGAGTACAGCAGCTCCAATATTTTTGAATGAGCCAAGTCCCCGAGGTGCTGAAAACCTGACCCATTACTACAGAACCTAATGGAAAAAGGGTGCATTTAAAAAAAAAAAAAATCTTTCCCTATCACAGGCAACCCCCCCCGCCACAGAGCTGGGAACTGAAATCAGCTGTTGCTGGCAGGACTGAATCCTAAGCCCCACCGTCTTCATCGCCTATAAAGACAATCTTGGCTGCATGTGTTGTCCGTGATGAGTGATTAAGTTATGTACAACCCCTCCCCCCAAAAAGCCCACCCCAAACCACAAGAACCTGCAAACGCTTCGTTCCACGTTGTCCAGGATTTATGCTAGACACCCAATACATTTCATGGATGCTAATAATACCAGTGTCTCTCTATGCTGCCTTGTCACCACTGTGACTCTCAGTAATCTTCTAAGCTCATGTTGGAGGAGAATGTTTTGACAGGATAATCATTTCCCTTTGGGGCAGAATGGGGGGAAAAAAAAAGAAGAAAAAAAAAGCTTTAGTTGTTAGTCTGTGTTTATTTCCTCTAAGTCCCTTGGCTTGGTATTTACCTAGCAGCAGGAGTCCATTATCATGTTAACGATGTTCCCTTCCAATGACATTATCTCTTAATCTCACACACACTTAACCACCAGGGAAAATTTTGATACATGACTTCATTGGAGAAATTGTGATACATGACTTCATTGGGAAAAGCGAACTGGGTTTATGTGTACTGTGTCTAAGGTGAAAACGGTCACCACATCAGTTTAAATAAGAGGCCAAATTCAGATCTTTGTCAGTAAAGCTCCCGTTGACTTTGGCATCACCGGGGTTTGATCCAAGAGGACTTTCTTACACCCACGTGCATTTTTATCCCTCACTTTGTGAAAGCACAGTAGAGCGGACTTGACGCCTGGGAGCAGTGGGGATGCCTGTCCAGTCCTGTGTTTTCCAGCGCCATATATATATATATATATATATATATATATATATATATGAGCACCATATATGTGTGTGTGTGTGTGTGTGTGTGTGTGTGTGTGTGTCTAGTTAGATCCACAAGGGATGGGCTCGCTGAACTGCCACCATAGATACTCCAAAAGTGCTCTTCCAAACCTACCACTGGATTAAGCCAGAGTCATTTAAAGTTGGTAGGCATCTAAATTTCCAAAATTAAATTCATCATGTGCCAAAAGGTCTGCTGGACATGCCCAGAAGCACCTCAGTCTTCATAGACCTGTGTATGTTGTTGCTATCTACTTGCCAGGACCCACAAAGTAGGTGTCCTTCCACTCCTTACCTCCGCAGGGGGTGATCTGAGAACACAAGTCCGGTGGGAGGTAGAGTTGCACCTTGCAGACTAACAACAATTGATATATCTACCTATATCTACCTTGGTAAGTCTATACGGTGCAAATGTACCCTGCCTTCTACTTGACTTCAAACTAACACAGCTAACTAGGTCTCTCTGCACGTGGATAACACCAATCATAACCAACAGCACTGCTGCCTCATTTTATTCAATGGTTGTGTAGTTTCGAGCACACACGTCGGATAAGAGCTACTTGCATTCAACTCCCTTCCCTCAGTTCAAGCACACTCCTGCAAACGAGATTGCCCTAAACACTGATCTACAGGACACGGCACTATAAGAAGCTGTTCCACTTAGCATGATTTAATTAGATAGTCACCAGGCCAGAAAGAGAGAAAGAGGGAGAGGCCAAGAGGCAGCGTGATTAGAGAAGATGGGGCCACTGAGATGATCTAGTTTCGGTTCCTGTGCTGTTTCATACATGCAAATTAAGTATTCACAGGGGCAAGGAGTGGAACATTTTCAGGGCTGTCGAATCCAAGTGGAAGAAGATGCTTCCTTGCAGCCTGCTGTAAGGTTCAAATGGGGCCTGGACCTAAGTCACACTCCTCTCCTCTGCATTTCCTACTACCAGTCTCAGCTCCCTTTCAGCATATCTTCTGTGGATCCCAATTTCAGGCACCAAACTCTCCCTGCACAGTCTCTGGGCACTTAACTTGGGCAGCATATATTCCATGAGGCACTTGAATGTTAGCTGCTGCAGCATTTGGCACTGCAATGCCTATGTCCACTTTGTAGATGTGGGTCTAGGTTAAGAGAGACCACACTGAGCATCATCTCAGTGGCCAAAATATGGGCATCTGCCCCCAGGACTGAAACTAAAGAAACCTGAGTGATGGCCCCATGGTCTCTGCACTTTAAATGGAGGGATATAGCACTTGGGATGAGAATTCACAGCAGCCAGCATGCAAAGCAAGGAGAGGGGCCATGCCCAGCCCAGCCAATAGGAATCACAGAAGAAAGCCATTTGTCTGAAATCCCATCATTCTCCTGGACTCAGGCAGCAACTAGCCCAGGAGTCGGCAAAATTTTTGGGATGGTCTCAAAAAATCCCGCAACCTGGATTGCGAAGAGGTTGGCGTGCCAGGGGTGGACAGCAAGGGAGCTACGAGCGGCCTGATCCTTGTTGTGGCAGCACAGCCCCGGCCCCTTCCCCGCCGTGCACCTTGAGCCATGCGTGCACCCACTGCTGCTACAGAGCCAGGGTGGCTCGCAGTAGGCGGCAGGCAGGCTGCAGACAGCTGCACTGGGGTCCAGAGCCCCAGACCGGCTCTGTGGCCAGTGGTGGATGCATGCGTGCCTCGGGGCATGCAGTGGGGAAGGGTCCAGGGTTGCGCTACCCCAAGCCCCTTCCTCGCCGTGCGTCCCAAAGCATGAGTGCAACTGCTGCCAGCCACAGCACCAAGCTGGGGCTCCAGACCCCAGTGCATCGGTTGCAGCCTCCTACACTTGGCCCAGGCTTTGGGCAGCTGTTGCCTGCCACAGAGCCCAGGCTGCTTGTAGCAGGGCTTGCAGCCTCCCTGCCTGCTGTGAGCAGCCCAGGCTCTATGGCCGGCGGCAGCTGCCCAAAGCTGGGGGCAGCTGTGGTGTGCTGAGCAAAACGGCATCGTATACCATGCTCTGGCATGCATGCCAGGGGTCGCCAGCCCCCAAACTAGGCAATCCCTGCACTGCTGGGTCAGGCACTTCTAGCCAACATTTGAACCCCCATCTAGACTTGGTGTCTCAGTCCTTAGAGGGGTCCAATGCAGTACGTGTACCCAGAGCTCATGTAATAGAGGAGGAGCCCAGTATCTGCCTGATAGCTCAGGAGTCATACGAGCACTCAGCCAGGAAAAAGCAGGAGCTGGGCTCTTCCTACCTTAGCTTGAGGGGTTTGAAACCACATCTGCTTCCTAGAAAATCACCCCAGCCATCAGGCCATAGGCTAGGCTGGGTGACGGCACCCTCAGGCCTTCCTATTGAAACTGGCTCGCTGTGCAGCCATGAATGTAAGATCCACAGGGCCAGAAACAAGCAAAAGGGAATCTGACTCCAGGCCCAGGGTGTATCAAGTCCCAGGAACAAGTTTCATCTAAACAGCAATTTAGATGCCCAAGACCCTTTTGCATCCAGTCTCGAACCTATAGCCTCCAATAATGAGAGGCTGGTCCTCAGCTGGATCCTCAGATGACGGGAGTCTATCAGCTGAAGATCTAGGCTGAAGTCCATGGTAAAAATGCCACTAAGTTCACTAAGAGAAAATCCAGTCCATGCAGCTTATACAAGGTGCCACCAATACAAACATCCAACCTGATTTCTAATGATAACTCCATCCGCCTCGCTCCGTCACACACTTAAAACTCAGCATAATTCTTAATTGTCGGAGCAGCGCAACAGAGACAATTCATTATGCAAATTTCTCTTAACAAGCTGCTCCATGCTCTAAAATTTCAAACTATATAAGTAAGTGCAACAGTTCAACACGCTTTGCTCCTTCTTTTCCCAGACTGGCTTACTCTGCTTTTCTCGAATTCACCAAAGGGAGCTGCATTACACCAAAAGTCCTTTTGTTTTCGAACAAAAGAAACAAGCCAGTAACACTCACTTTTCACGGCAACGGTAAATCACCCTCAGAACAGACTTCCAAGGGACGTGGTAGACTCCACATCACCGGGCATCTTTGAAACAAGATTGGACACCTTTTTAAAAGAGATATTATACTGCAACAACAAAGAGTTAAAGCAGTGATAAAAATCAGTGGGAGAAGGTTTTGGCACATGTCGTGCAAAAAAAGAGAGACCAGGTTCTCTGAATGATCCTTTCCAGTGTGTTAAAATTCATTTAATCTCTGAAACTTTGCTAGGACGTTCTAACCTTTTCTTTTATTTAAAAAAAGCACAAGGTAGGAGACACAACTATTAATGGCTGCTGAATTCCTCCCCAGAGGTGGCTGCATTGCTAGGCTGGCTGAATTCTTCTCTCTACTGGCCTCAGACATACCTCCTCTGGAGGAGTCTAGGACTGGAGTCTATATTACGCAAAACACTTTAGACATCTCCTTGATTCACCATCCTCCAAGGGCAGAACAAGACACAGAGTCCCAATTCCACCAGAAAGGACACACAAGGTTTTGCGTGGGTGCCAGAGTATAGCTGTAAGATTGATGCAAAGCTTTTCAAGGGTTATTCATAATTGCTCTCACAGTTGCTCCTGGGGATCTGAACCAAGGGTACGAGCCTCCATATGTTAGG
>NW_005841853.1:3283320-3283813 GCF_000455745.1 Alligator sinensis | reverse complement strand
TATCAACCAAGGTGTGGGAGCCCCCATATGTTAGGCGCTAAACCGCCAAGAGATCCCGATCTAAATCTTCACAGCACATAGGATGCAATACTCGGACGACGCAGTCGAGTGGGCTGGACGTGGTAACCAACACAATTTGGCAGGTGTCAGCGTTCACCACTTGTCCAGCCACGGAGATGAGAGGGGTGGATGACGGTGAAGCTGTCATAACATCTCTCCTTGCATTTTTAGCCTTCGGCTGATCCCCTTAGTGCCCCACTCAGTCCTGCCCCGCCTTAATTTCTGTGCTGGCAATGAGGTTACGACCGACCAAGACACTGCTCTCTGAAGCGCTGAGTGCCAGTGAGCGCAAGACCTGGATTTCCATTCATTTCACCAAAAGACTGAACTCAGCAGAGCAGAGCGGCCTGGCGGGGGAATGGGAAGAGCAGCAAACCATGACGCGCAGCCCCGAGCAGGGGCTACCTGAAGGCCAAGCCTTTCCATCAACCTC
>NW_005841853.1:3228481-3283289 GCF_000455745.1 Alligator sinensis | reverse complement strand
AGAGCGGTTGTTTGGGTGCTTTTTCCTGCTCTCTGAAAAATCAGTGAGTAGCAATTCATTTCTGAACACCACTGTTGTTCAGCATGGAACGCTTTCCAGTTTAATCGCCAGCCAGACTTGACTGTATATCAACTCCCAGTTTTATTTAGCTGGTATAAATATTGCCTCATTGGCTTCGCCTGGCAATGAAAAGACACGTCTACAGTGCCCAAGACAGAAGCAAGGGTGCTGCTCTGCTGCTATATTCTTCAGTGCTGGGAGTGTAGGTTTAAATGCTTACAGCAATGCTTAGCTACAGCGTGAAACAGCCCAGAGCCCCTGTTCTGCACTGGCTCCCGGTGTGGACGCAGATCCACGCTCTTAATCCACGCTAGGGATGCTTTGTGCTGTTTAGCTTAGTCCCAAACAGGTACACCTGGATGCAGAACAAGTGTGTCCACAAAAGGAGCAAGCACGTGCAGCATGGCTGCCGTGCTTTAAATTCACACGCAAGCTGACTTTGTGGCAGCTTTCTTATCCAAAGAGGGCTTTTGTGACATAACTCTCCACTGCCCAGCTGAATGGTCTAGAAGTTCGAAACGGGGGTCATGAACACTTCTACTTCCATCTCTGCCACTGGGTTGCAGGTAAAGTTGGGTGTTTTATTCAACTAATCTGGGCCTCAGTTTACCACCCCTATCAAAGGGAGCCTTTGCAAAGCAGGAACAGGTCCTGGGCTGGAAATTGTTACTGTGGGATGAGATATTTTAATAAGCACAACCTCACAGCAGTGTTGCTAAATCTCTCCCTCGTGCAATGGAAAATGCATCTCAAGCCCTTTTCCAAGGGCGACCCTGTTAACCCCTTTGTGCTGGGGTTTTTCAGTGCTGTCTGCCAGTGAATGATGCTACAGGACCACTGGATGCCTAAGACTAACAAGAAATTTCTTTTCTCCCTTCATTTTAATGGCAGGGAAGCTGCTCTCTCTGCACTGCCCAGCCAAAATGCCTCCACCCTGAACTGAAAAGACCAGCTTCCAAGACAGGAAGGAAATCGCCCTTCATGCTCATTCATTCTTTGGCCTCTGTGCTATTAGTGCCAACCACGGCGATGGCTTTGTCGCGTGGATTTCTGCCCCATGAGAAACTGGATGGAGGCCAAATAGGTTTACATTTTAACTACAGCGTCTCCAAAAGCAATGATTTATGGCTGGGAAAGCAACGTGGTTGGAACAAAGGCTGGCCCAAGGTTACCACTGAGTTGACTCGGTTTGTGCCATTGATATTTTTTAGCTGTGTATTGCCGAAGTAAATCCTATGTATAATTTATACCTTCCAAACACGAAACACTGAGGCATAATTTACAACTGTCTGCAAATTTTATATATGTATAATTGCAATACATCTCCCGGGCCACATCCTCAGCTACCATAAGCAGGAACAGCATTACTGACTACAATGAAGCCACTGTGATTCACATCACTTAAGAAGCTGGCCGTACCTCCTTATCTGGCTCGTTGTGGATGATGGACTCTGAAAAGAGCCGCGGTTTTCTTCTAACACAGTCGGGGCTCCTGTGTCTGAATGAATTAGGACTAGAGCTATAGAAGAGTTTTCTTTCGCCCTGTCTCTTCACTCCATGAACTAGGATGCGAGGCTCAAAGAACGTCATGTCAATGGGGATCTGGGTGACTCTGCCAAGTTCATGGCAGAGCACTTCTTACAGGGCACAAAGCGCTTTGGAACAGGCGCTGTCTCTTTATTCTGGGCGTGCACAGCCCCTAGCAGAGCTACAGACTGGCACTCCTAAATGGTGCAAGCAATGCAAACACACAAATCACTACCATTCAGCCTGTCTCACTCCCATCACCTGGAATTCTCTTAACTCTAATGGTAATTGGACTTGATCCTTAATGCAGCACTGGGCGGTTTTAACAATTAACCCTTGACAGATGCCCATCTGCAGCTCTCAGGCTTGGTCTTCCCTCCTGCTATACATGATGCGACCCAGGTCCAGTTCATGATTCTCACCTGACACCAGTGGCTCCAGGAAGTTATACTGGATTCATGCTGGCATACGGATGTGATCCAAAGCCCACTGAAAGGGGAAACTCCTCCCGATGTCAGTGAGCTTTTTATCAGGACTTAGTCAGCATTCAGCTTGTAGGATTCTAGGTCTTCCACTGTTCCCACCTCACTTGTCCTTGTCCACTCAATGCTATTTACCACCCTGGTGAGAGCATTGTCTTCTCTGCAATCCAGACTTGTAGTAGAGATGATATCTTTTCTTTGACCAACAAGATTGTTGTAAAAAAAATTCTTTAACTGCAAGCTTTCGGAAGCTTGCAATTAAAGATTTTTTTTTGCAAAAACTTTGTTGGTCTAAGAAAAGATATCTCTACTACGAGTCCTGATTGGCTTTTCCTCTAGACAAATACAGCTACAACTTGGATACTTGTCTTCTCTGCAGCATTCCTTTATCAAGAACAACCTTCCTCCCTTCCTGACTCCATATCTTATTTCAAATCCACCTTCTTTCTTATCTGTCCTTCCCTCACTCCCCTCCCACTGCTTATCTTAACCTTGCAATGCAACTGCAAATCATCAGAGGGTGAAAGGTGCTCCTTACAGTAAAGTGGCTTGACATTATGGACAGTTTTTCCTCAATCCATTTCTTAGCCAATAGCGGTGGTTATTTTTCTGAGAGTCTATAAGAAAATAAAACTACAAATATTATCACCAATTATTTTTCCAAAGGCAGCTGAGAGAGTAGCTAGACTATGGGTAAACCTATAAATCAAAGAGCTAAGACAAACACGGAGGCACAAATGCAAGGATACACTTGCCCTCAATTGTACTGTGGTTGCCTCTGTCTGGCCTCTTCTATATTTTGTGTGGAAAGTCAGTCTTGGACCTCACTCATTTGACCACATTTTTTATTTGAATCTACCTCCTTTGACTACCTCTGGGTACTTCCACTATGAGGACAATCTGTGTGATGTGAGCAAGGCAGCCTCTCAAAACTGGGCTACAGTTGTCACATGCTTTTCATACAGACTAGCAAGCGACCCTCCCACCGTAGCGCCCGAGTCGGTCTGGTCTGTGTGGCATTCAGATCTGTAGCTGGAAAAGTAACCATCTAGATACTTCATAGCGGGAAGTGGGTTTTGTGCACCAGTGTTACTGGATGGCTATACATCTTCCATGAAGACACTCTGGGCTGGACTCACTGTTGCCTTCCCCCCTCAAAAATTCACGTGCACCTCCAGGTGCAATACACAATTACGGTAGAGACTGGGGGCTTTGCAAAGTTCCTACCTCCCCTGCAAAGAAGTGGGTTTGTGAACTATCTGGGGATATACAGAGCTGCAGCAAACGCCTGTAGGAGATGTTCCCTCAGAGCAAACAGCTAAGCAGCTCATCCGTAATTCAACACACTGCTGCAAATTAAGTGTTAATTAATTTAAACAAGATGTGAATGAAGTGGCTTGTGAACCACCAAGATAGGAACAATCTGGATCCCGCTTTGGTTTAATTTGGCACATCTTCCCCCAGTTGTAACCGGCTGTAGCTGAAGCAGAGCCCTGGGAAATCAGGTCCCGTGTGAAGACTTTCAGAGGCTCATTATGTGGTTTCCACATGGGGCTAGATCCTCAGTGGGTGGAAATCAGTGTAGCTCTATGGAGTTACATTGCTTGATGCCAGTTGATGGTCTGGCCTAGGCTTTGTATCCACTGCATTTCTAAAATCAAAATATTCCATGGGTGGAGAAGGAAGAAATACCTGCATGAATTCTTGCTTGGGGAAGCTCATCTCCATCTCCTGCTTACAACACTGAAGTAGCTCTTTTCTTTCTACCCCTTTCCCTGGGTGAAAATATTAGTAGCAACCAAGCAACGAGCTCCAGCCTCACTTTACAATTTGGTAGCTGTCACCTTTGGCTTTGAAAGCACTTTATCTTGCATTATGCTATGGACTCTTTGATTCCCCTGTTTCAGATTAAACTGTCCCACCTGGGAAAAAAAGCAGCTTGATCTTTGCGCCCTTTTGTAGCGCTGCTTGGTTAATACATTTTTCTCGCTCCTTCTCATCTCACCCAAACCCGGCAGTCTCAGTCCTTGTCCAGTATCTGGCTGCAAATGGGAATTAGATATGGGTAAATCAGTTGAGGCTGAATCCAGATGTGACGTTGGTAATGGTGGTGGTCAAACAGAACGACTTGTAGTGAGCAACGCCAACCTGCTCACCAGCGGCTTTCATTTCAAGATGTGATGTGCCCAGCTGATTTTCCAGAGCAAGTTGAACTGAGTTAAAGCCCAAAGCTCTGAGGTCACTCCTCATCCCACAGGGTTATCTCATTTTTTTCTAGCACCCTCTCATCTGTCTGGCTCCACCTGTTGCCCCTCGCCTCAGCTCTTGGGAAAAAGGACTTTCTCTCTTCTATCTGTACAGCATCTAGCACAATCGTCCACGACTGGGGCTCCTAGGTGCTACGGCATTACATACAACAAAGCTCTGCACTTGCTGAAGATCAGGCCCATTCTGAGCGGGCACCTAAAACTTGTAACAGCAACACCCCAGGACACTTCAGAAAACTAGGTTACAATGACATTCAGGGTCCTCTAGCTGTAAGGCCTATAGACTCAAAACCTTGCAGACTTGTACCTTATTAATCAATCATGGTATGTGTGATGGTACAATTAGCCTGCCCCGGTGCAGCGTTAGTGAGCGGTACAGCTCTGTAGAACATCTCCTGCAATTCACTCCGCCACCAGCATCTGAAAACCGAGGGCTCAATCTTAGAGCCAAATTTATTGTACCTAACCCGGCCTTCAACCACACGGCTTGACTTAGCTTTGGAGGGTTGCATGTCAACATGTGAGGCCCATCAGAAAAACCCAAGATTTCTGTTGCTCAAATAAAACCAATGCCCGCAGACAACTTCAACCTCCTGTCCCCACAGTTCACAAAACCAATGTGGAATTTATACTGGTAAACCAGTGTCCCCTGGCCACAACCCTATAGGGTCCCAACTCAGGAAACAGTAACTACTCCAGCCACAATGCTGAACTCCGCTGCTTGGCTCTCAGCAACTAAAACAGTGATTCTCAACCTGGGTACCATGACACCCTGGGGTGCCTTAAGATCCTTTCAGGAGTGCCGCAGGATGCCACGCAAGGTTAGGTGTGCAAACATGCTTCACAAGATAAACTCATAGATTTCAAATAGAAATCCAGAGCATTAAAAGCTTTCCAACCTGTTGTGCTATTTCTGAGTTGTTTGCAACAAGAGAATCGCTCTAATATTTTTCTGTAGTTAAAAAACAAGTGAAAGCTAAGGGCTGGCATTTCCAAGAGGTGCCTCAAGCCTAGTGAGGTCAGCCTCGAGTCTAACACGGTTGAGAAACACCAAACTAAACACTTCCCGCCTTCCTTCCAAGCTCTAAGGGAGGGTTGGAAATATTGTTTGTCTAGCTCAGCTCTTCTCATTAGGACTAGTACATAGGACTGGACGGGATCTCTTGGACCATCAAATCCAGACCCCTGCATTCACAAGCAATCATTTACCTAAGGGTCCCCAAAATCACCACTGCCAACAGTTACCCACAACTACAAAGTGCAGCACTCAAAATGCCAGCACCGCTGCATAATGTGCCATAGTTAAAAACCGGGGCGACAGAAACTGCCAATGCCTTGCCATTGCAATGACAGGGAAGTAGATGGTTAATATAGAGGATCTAGAAGAAAGGACCATGCCCCATGTTACAGAGGAAGGTAACAACGGTAACTCCCCTGTCCCCCAATCTGTGCCGATCCAACCAAGAGAAAAATTCCTTTCCTGCTCCAAACGTAGTGATTGCCTTGACTCTGAGTGGAAAACCAAGATCCTCCCTAGCCAGAAATCTTTTCTCCAATGCCCGATGAAGGGTGTTTGTGCCCGAAAGCTTGCAATTAAAGAATTGTTTTTTGCAAAATTTGTGTTGGTTTAATAAAAGATATCATCTCCACTATGAGTCTTGATTGCCTAAGTATCAGTAGGAGCCTCTGTGCAGTCCAGTCAACACCCCCTCCCCAGCCTTAGCTTTGTCTCATGGACACAGTGACAGGTGCAGATCAGTGTAACTGTCCCAATCCTGAATGCAATTTGAGGGACCAGCTTCCCCAATTCTGGCCCTAATCTCCCCCCGTTTGTGTTTACGCAGCATTACGTGCACATCTGTGTCTATGTGTAGACCGGCGAGTCATACCTCTTTCAGAACTAGCACGCATTTGCCAGGTCCGACAGACTGAGGTAGCTCTGCTATTCTCCCCTTGTTTAAATAAGGACCTGAGAAGCAGCGGTGGTTGATGAAGAGCTGGGGGCAGCAGTATCTTCCATTGATGGTACCTGCAAGGAGACAGAAACATTGCCAAGTGTTTTCACCCAAGAAAACCAAAAGTGCCACTTCTTCCTGCTAGATGGTGGCAACCCACCCCCCACCCAAAATCTTCTGAGAGATTCAAGCCCTTGCTAATAGGATGAGGCCCCCAGGTGAGCACTCAGGGTTTAAACAGGGTGAACCATGAGACTGCTAAATGGAAATCAATATATCTGAGTGTCCTACTAGAGGTGACTATCTAAGGGAATCGAACACTATTGTGCGTGGCTCTTACGTGGATCGTGTAACCAGAGTATCCGAGTGCCTCATGCTTGTTAGTCTGCAAAACACTCCTGAGAGGTAGGACAACAGTTTTATTCACGTTCTCCACATGAGGAACCATGGCAGGAAGAGACTGGCACTAAATTTCCGGTGGCATTTAGAACTGTAAAACTCCAACCTAGGCCCAGCCTACCCTAGTAGGCACCTAAAGTCCCTCCCTCCTGACCAAAAATCTCACCTCTAGATTCATAGATGCTAGGGTCGGAAGGGACTTTAGTAGGTCCTCGAGTCTGACCCCCTGTCCTGGGCATCAGAGCGCTGGGGTCAGACGACCCAGCCAGGTACTTGCTCAGTCTCTTGAAGACCCCCAAGGTAGGGGCGAGCACCACCTCCCTTGGAAGCCCATTCCAGATTCTGGCAACCCTTATCATAAAGAAGTTTTTCCCGATGTCCAACCTAAATCTGCTCTCCCGTCAATTTGTGGCCATTGTTCCTAGTTACTCCAGAGGGTGCCCCAGTAAACAGAGCATCTCCTATTCCCTGCTGCCCTCCCCTGACGAATTTATAGGCAGCCACAAGATCACCTCTCAGCCTTCTCTTGCAAAGACTGAAAAGATCTAGGTCCCTCAGTCTCTTCTCACAGGGCCTTGCCTTCAGTGGCCTCCTCTGGACCCTCTCAAGGTTGTCCACATCCCTCTTGAAGTGCAGCACCCAAAACCAGACGCAGTAGTCCAACTGCAGCCTGACCAGTGCCGCATAGAGGGGAAGTACCACCTCCCTGGACCTGTTCCTCATGCACCTGCTAACGCACGATAAAGCGTGGTTAGCTTTGTTGATGTGTAAAGTCATCCAGGTGCACAACTTTCTGCATGCACCCAATTGCCCCAGTCCTGAGGCACTGAGCAGTGAGGTGCCCAGCTCACAACCAAACCCAGGGATTCACTACATGTGTTGCCTCTCCCACCCCAACTATGGGGCCAGGTCTGGTGGGTGCCACACTGAAGGTAGCCAAGAGGAGAAGGTAGTCCATTTTGCCCAACAACCTAGCATTTGGGTGTTCATATGTGATGTTGGAGGGGTTGAAAAGCCTAACCATAGGTAAGACAGTACGTTGGGGTGGGCAGGAAACTCTCTCTGTTTTTCCTACTGAAGTGGCTCCACATCATGTAATGTTATGTTAATGTTTAATGGAGACAGGAATGGATACCAGCTTTTCCAACTCCCAGGTAAAGGTCCTAATCCCTGAACTATAAAGCCATTCTCTCTCTCAAGTCTAAAGACTATTTATTTATTCCATGCAAAGTGGAAAAGTCTCAACAAGGAAGATGGAGGGAGTTTCACCCCAAAGGCCCCACGGTCTGGAAGTAAAGTACTCACCTGGGTGAGTCGGTTCAAGTCCTCTGCTTTGACAGGACTTGAACACACCTCGAGTAACAACCCTAACCAAGAGGCGAGGGGGTAAAGAGGTGGGACTTAAGCCAGACCCCTGCCCTCCATGTTTCCTCCTAGCTAGCTCGCTGACTTCTGTGAATCCCATTCTTAGGTACCTGGCTCTTCTTCCCGGGGAGAGCCACCTCCACTATATAGAGAGCTGTAGCAGAGATGCGAACCCCACTAGGAAGCAGGGCATGTTAAAGTCAGTGGCTGCATCACCTCAATCCCTCTTAGGGATCTAAGCCAAATGACTTGGCCCAAGTCACAGACGACGTGTGAAGTACAGCAAACTGAAGTCACGTCTCCAGGATCCCAAGCTGATGCACTAATCCCTGGACCATCCTTCCTCAGCAAGTTTTCCAGGGACCTTGCACACCAGCTGGCAAAATGCTCATGTAGGACCAACCCATTTTCCCATTTAGTTTCATGTCAGGATATATCCGGAAGGGCTGCAAGGTCTGAATGGGGGTACTCTCTCACTGGGTGGGTGAACTGCGGACTTGAACGATACCAAGGAGCCCAGAGTAGGTACACTGTAATTGTTCCACAGCTTTGGGTGAGAAGGACATCCACCTGACTTGGCCAGACGACTGGTTGGCCTTTTGTCACATTCGATATTTTAATCAGAGCTCGTCTCCTCACTGAGTCAAATCTCTGATGTTTCACCTTTTTTCTGGCCCTTTTACCCTCGCTGTCATCTTCCTCAAGTCCTCCACTGAGGGAACAGGTTGTCAGGGCACTGTCCACAAAGCCAGGATCTTCTGATTTTCAATGAAGACTTGGCTTCATGGCCTACAGAATCTGCCTCAGTGTCCCTATCAGTAAAATGGGAGTTAAACTATTTAACTAGCTACTGCAAAGATCTCACAGGAATAGTGGGAGGGTTAGTCCGAAATATTATCACGTCTTCACGCACAGTATAGAAAGAAAAGATGATAAACTCACTTCAGCCCGTATGTTTAAGATACCCAGCCAGAAGAGAGCTTGAAGATGCTTCTTTCACACAAAAGGGTTTCACAACAGGTTTCTTTGTAACGAACTCTCCGAATATCAGCTACAGAAATATCCGACCATTATGAAAGGACAAAGCAGAACTTGCTTTGGTTAAGAAGAGTTGAAGTGCCACACAGAGAGCATTGAGTAGAGGTACTAGGATACATCAAGCTCTGGTGTGAACGGTGTGGTGCCATTGATGCCGATAAGAAAAGCTCCATCTGTTTCCTCTGGGGCTTAATTTGGCCCAACACTAATGGGAGTAGGACTGGACTCTTGTACTTCTAAAACCCTGAGGCAGAGCTAGATATCTGAAGAGAGCGATAACATGCTCACCAGTCCAGATCAGCAGCTGATGTAAAGCAGCATTGCTCTACCGACAACAGTGGAATCGCACTGACTTAGAGCAGCTGAGGATCCGGCCTGGGAAGAGTCTCCCTCTGTATAGATATATGCATGTTTTGCCATCAGTGTTTCCCCATCTCTACAACCCAAGGAAGCTTGAAGTAGCGGAGATCCTTCCTGGCTGCTGCGCAGACTTACCTGTCGTGTCTGGCTGAGGAACCGGGCAAAGGTCATGAGGTATTTTCTCAACAGGCACTGTGGAAGGCAACCTGTTTAATGACAATACAATACGCTTAATCTCACAAGCCTACATGATAGATCGTGGATCGGGGTCTGAGCCGTTTGGGTTTGGTGCCATACCCAACAAAGATTTGATAACAGGGCAGCTAGACGGGGACTCAAACACAGTCGCTTTGGGCATTTGTACACGCCACGGGAGTTTATTTTGGTTTAATTTTCCCTAAATTGAAGCGGGGGGGGTCTTTAAAAACATTGCTTCAATTTAGGGCAAAGTAAACACCCATGGTGTGTACACAACGGTTGGGCCCGACCCCTACCTCCCTCTCCAGTGGCAGGGAGGGGAAGGCAAGCTGCCGGCGGCCGAGTGGTCCCTGAGCTGCCGGGTGGGAGGGATGCCTGCACAGCCCTGAGATACACGGGGCCTGGTGCTTTCCTCCATGGCAATCTAAAGCACCTTGGAGATGTTTTATTTTGCTGCATCCCAAAGTCATTTAACATGCATTACGCCGCTGACGCATGCAAACATCCTGCCATTAAAGCGTGTTGCGCTGCCGACATGTGCACACAGCCGCACCATTAAAGTGGTGCAAAAGGGCATTAAGCAGCTTTAAAGGCCAGTTTTGTGGCATGTGCAAATGGCCTATAACACAACCCTATTTCCAGCTAAAAGTACTATGTTGTCTTATGGTCAAGGGCCCACCTTTTCCAAAGCTTGTAAGAAAGTTGTTGCAAAATTATGCTGCCAAATGGGAACCTGGAATATCCAGCCTCTAAGGCTATAATGACCTTACACCGTGGACAAAACACCAATTATTGCAGCAAGTAACCAACTATGTCTGCGGAAAGCCTGAAACATGAGCTCAAAAGCCCCTGACCAGTCCCACTGGTCTCACCCAGGGCCCCGCGGATGGCAGGGGTCTTTGTGACTAGAGATGCCAGCATTGCCACCGAATTCACAAAGTCAAGTTACAGGTCAGACGTGACACAGGGTAACATTTTGTAACGGCCTGTGCACAACGCTGCTTCCTGTATTTCTATAACAGGTCCCTCCCCACTGATCCACCTACAGCTGATGGCTCAAATGATCTCATTTATTATTTCCCATGCAAAATCTTCTTCATCTCTATAGCAAAGGCATTTTTTAAAAACAAACTTACTGCTTTTCTGGCTGCACAACTGCAATCTTTCTCTTCTTTCGCACTGCAAAACAGGAGAGCAACAGCGAATTTGGTTTTTTGTATTCAGCCCTCCCAGCGTATCAAACCAGTAAGATATGATCTGTCTTATAAATGCAATGGGTATAAAATAACATTTAACACAACGAAATGCTATTTCATTACCGCCACCATTTTTTCTTTTATATTTTTAAGCAAGCCACTACACCATTTAAAATTGTATTAAAGATGCCATAGCACATTTAATCTGTCCACGGCGATGCTAAGTCTATGTTTATGGGATCTGTATTTTTACAAAAATACACTAAAATAAAACACAAATATTTTTCCTGTGCAAGGACACATCTGAGTAAGAGTACACTTCGCAAGCGTGATTACTCCCAGCCTAATTTGTCCCTATCTATAAATTGAGATATAAAGACTGCGCAATGTTGCCATAGCAGTATTCTCCCAAATTAGGTCTGGCTGCCTGATGTTCAATGCGAGCATGTTTAACTCTTCAAAAGGGCTGACACATTTTTAAATTTGCCTTTCAAATGTTAATTAATATAAAAGCAGCGCAATGGTAATTTTTCAGCTTGTGAGTTGAGATCTGCCTGACTTGCAGCTTGATAAGACGTGATCGTGGGATCTCAGCCTGTAGCTTGTGACCACGTCCACAAGACATCCAGGGAGGGGGAAAGACCCTGTCCATACTGGCACCTGGTCATATCTCTATCTTCCCCTCCTCCCCACTGCGTTGGCTGTCTTAACCCTTTTTTCCTACCCGTCTCCCATAGCTCCCACCTATCATGTCTGTCTTCATTATGGCATTGTGTGGAAGTACTCTAGGGAACTGCTTCCTGGTCCCACCCCACTCTGCTGCTGAGACACAAATGAGAAGATTTTGCTATGAGATAGTGACAGCCATCTCATTCCTGGCTACCTCTCTTCCCCGGTGTTGCACACCCGTTGCCCTTCTCCCTCCACCCCTCTACCCCTTAGGTCAACTACAATGGGAACGGCAGAGATGCGATCGAGTTCAAGAGAGCTGTGCCTGTCACACCAGATGCACAGAATGGAGTGGAAACACAGAGCACTTTTACACGTGCCCCAGGGGTGCAGGGTTGGGGGGGCGGCACTTTAATTAGAGCAGCTCCAAGAGCCGCTCTAATTAAAGCGCCACAACAAATTGTGCATCAGCATCCCCACATTTCAAAACAGTGGCAGGGGCACTTTATCTAAAGCTCATTCAACAAACTTTAGTTCAAGCCCCCCTGCCGCCGTTTTAAAGTGCGGGGATGCTGATACACGAGACACAGAGGCTGCCTGGAGCACGGTAATTACCGTGCTGTAATTACAGCCTGTCGGAGCAGCCTCCGCATTCATGTATAGGCAGCCATACAGCCTCAGTACTGAGAAGTGGCGTTAGGCTCTCAGAGCCAGAAATCATAGTTTGCTGCTTCATTTACCAAATGAGAGGGTTATGGGCATGAGTAGGACAAACTTTCCATACGGTCCCCCATGAGCCTCAATCCTGCCCAGGAGCAGGAAAGTCTACAGGTAGGATTTTCCAAAGGGCTTAAATGAATTAGGGGCACAAATCCCTTTGGACGTCAATAGGAACTGTGCTCCTAACTCAGATACTTAGGAACGTCCCATCCATCATCACTTCTCTGCGTCACCCAATTCTTGTCTCAGACATTATGTCTGCCATGTATTCTAAACAGCTTACAAGTGAGTTTAAGGTCTCGATGGGTGAGAAAGCATAAAAATAGATTCTGCTATGGCCAGGTTGGAAACACCCAAGGCCAGATCCTGCAATCCTGACTCACATGTGTATTTCTTACCCAGGGAAACAAATACATTCTTAAAGGGACTGACTGATGCACCGGTACTAGCCACTCAATATCAAGGTTGTAGAGTCTAGCTAGGTAGACTGGTAGGCAGGAGCAGGAGATTAAATAGATGAGACAGGCTTGTGGTTTCATGTACTTACGAACTGCTTTGTGGGGTGGTATTAGGTTATAAGCATTTGCTTCACACCAGCCAACTGGGAAAATGTCCATAGACTCTACATCAACTATATACTCCGGAGAGGGCATCTGTAAACCTATAAACACAAATTTATAATGCAATTTAAGCACAGGACGACTGAGCTCAGAGCAGCTTGAACATTCATTACCAAGCGAAGGGAAGAAATGATGGAACGCGTAAAAATAAATCCGCTGCTCCAAAAAGAGATCAGGCATCATTTCATCTTCAATTTCATACGGAGAGAAATGATAAGGCCGGCGCATTTAAAGTGCAATGCGATTCCAGAGAAAGCCTGCATTAACTGAATGTTAAGGGCATACAGGTAAGCCATCAAAAGCCAGCAAGGATGTGAACTATTCCCCACACTCACACAACAGGGGGGCCTGACATAAGTCCCTTTATTCTTAGATTTATTGACTGAAAGCAGGGCTGTTCGGCCTCAAAGTGGATGGGGGCTCCACCCTGCACAAATTATACCAGTGGGGACAGCACAGGACATATCGGTGTGACACATGAGTCCCCCAGGTCCCACCAGCTTGAGCTACGGGGCCCCCAGACCACACACTGTATGGGCAGGTGGACCCCTGCTGCACCGGCTCCCACACTGGGTTCCCAACCATGGGCTCCCCCACTGCACTACACCACATGGGTGCCCAGGCCTCAAGCTCCCCCAGCACCATGGGCTGCCCTGTGCGTTGCCCTGGGGCAGGGCAAGAAGAGGAATCTGGAGGGAAGGGGAGTCTGGAGCCCCGAGCTACTGCTGCAGCTGGAGTGATAGGTAGAGTGGCAGCCACATGGGCGGCTGGGGACCACAACTTAACCCCTTGTGGGACATGCCCGCTGTGACAGACTCCATGGACCCGCTAGGACTTCTCCAGTGCTACTGACCTTAGATGAGAGGTAGTTTTGTGAAGGGTTGCAGTGTGGGACAGACAGGCAGACAGGGAGACCATGGTGTGAGGTATGACATACATAAGCAGACAGACAGGGTGATCTGGCTGGATCTCATGCATACCTACCATGAGCTATAAATTTCACCCAGCTATTTCTGCTCCTGGACCATAACTTCTGATTCAGCTCTACCATCTCGTGTATACAGCTATAAAACGAGATAAGCTCTCCACATGAAGCTCTTTCATAAGACCTGCTGTCGGGATTGAAAACCCCTCTTTAGGGGTCTGATCCCAAACCGAGGGAAGTTAATGGGAAGATTGCCCTGGACTTTAGTGGCTTCTGGGATAAAGCCTGTGCCCTCAGTCAGGACGCTGCTAAATTACTCTACCTATGCCATGGAGCTTGACCAAGGAGTTCAGTTCCCACTTGCTTCTGCCGCCTGTGACTGTGTACCCCACAACAGAGGATGCTGACAGTCTTTGGGACCACAACAGCATCCCTGTCTCCTGCTTTGTACAGCGCTACTCAACAGTGCCTAGAGCTAGCCGGCTACAGGGACCTTTCCAGGAATGAATGTTCATTGTGGGCCAGCCGCATAATGCAAACTTGGTAACAGCAGCATAGTCCAGGCTGAGTCACGGTGCTTGAAGGAGTCGGTGCCTTCAAAAGCAAAGCCTCTGCATCTGGAAACACATGGTCTAACGCACACAGAGATGCAAAACGGGCAGGAAAACACCCAGAGACTCATATATCTGGGCAGAGAAAATAAATCAGTGTTGCCTAGATGCTCCTGAAGCCCCTATGAGAGCACCTCACAACCTCATAAAAGTCCCCAGGATGTCCGCTCCCAATTTTACAGGTGGGAAATTGGGGCACAGGATACCTGGCACAACTTGCCCATGGTCAAATGGGGGAATATGGGCAGGTATTTCCTGTCCTGGGCTACAATATGTCCACTGAAAATCCTCCCTCTCCTGATAGCCGTTTACCAGTAATAATGCTGCCAGCTGGTCCAGGGCCTGTTTTAACGTTTATAGGATCTTATCTCATCATATATAACATCTATCCCAATCCCCACAACATAATCCAACTCAGGAGATGAGTAAAGTCATTGGACCTTAGCTTGAGCCCTAAACCCGTAGCAAGATTCAAGAAATCAACTCCACGCAGGATCAATGCCTGAAGTCTGAGTAGAGGCAGGACATCTCTTACTTTCATCATTACAATTGCTCTATGATGTTATTCTGGTCCAATGCGTAGATCAGATGTCTTTTCTGCTTACAAACACTAACAGATACCACACTGAAGTTTGATCATAAAAGTTTACAGCTTCGGCCACCCCAAATGGCAAAGAGGTGCTGCAATGTTTCTCCCCTCGCACTACCACAAAGGCATATACCTCTAACAGTGCTTCATACAGCTCGGCTTTTAACCTGAGCAGCCAACAGCGCTGCCATTTGCTCCCTGCGCCTTCCTGCCTCACTTCACTTGGACCATATAATTGGAAATGGTCTGTTTGTGATTTCGGGTGGTTTGATTCGTGTATTTTACCACCACCATCTTTACAGCGCACCATACCGCTGCTGAGACTTGGGAGATGAAAAATAAAAACAGAAGAGAAGAAGAAGAAAAGGAAAATTTCCAGTTTCCGTTCCACGTATGACTTGGCTGTGCAATTTCAGCGGCATTTTCTTTTCTTTCCTTTTCTTTTTTTCTGGGACATGTTAACACAATTTTTCCCTGAAAATTTATCAGCATGATTTTTTATTTTACTGCACCACTTTCTGGTTGTAGCCTTCCTTGCCATGTCGAGCATATACCTTATTGCTTATATAAATTCAAACCAGAAAGATCCAGGTTTTAAACGGAAAATGAGCTAGTAAAAATTAACAGTGCAGATCATGAGTAATAACTCCAAAAGTGAGCCAAAAGAGATACGAGACACATAGCCTCCTATCAACCCTGGGTCTTTTTCCTCCTCTGCTTTGGGTGAACCATACTGCTTGCTCATTAAATGCTCACCATGGAGTTTAGAGAGTTTTGCTACTGTACAAAGCGTGATTTATTAAGCAATGTTCCCTCATGTCTGACTCGATGCTGCTTAACTACTGCATCCAGTTTTACAGTCGCCCTCTTTGCTGTCAAGCTACAGAACTGGAACGGCAGCTAGGAAGGCCATGATGAAAGGAGGGACCACAGTGTCTGGCACCACAGAGCCCCAGTCGGGATGGGAGCTGCTATCCGAATATAAATAACAACTTCGGAAAAGGCAGAGAGGGACTGGTGCCCCGCACGCCCCAAATTACATTTTTTTCCATGACAGGAAGGAGTAACCAAAATGCTCGGCCTTGACCTGCCTCTGTTCCCATACAAGTCAATGAGTTTTACCACTGATCTCACCAACTGCAAAGTCATCTTCTTTTTATCATCATCAATTGAGTATTTTCAGTCCTTTTTTTTTTTCCTTAAAACAAACCCAATCAATCCCAAGACTCAATATATAACACGAACACAGTCCCATACTCAAGAAAACAAGAGACCTGGATTCTAGTCCTGACTCCACCATTGGTTTCCTGTGCAACCGTGGCTGGATCCGTGTCTGTTTGCTACCCTACAAAATAATGACCCCCATCCCTACTTTGGAGAGTGCATAGCAATCAAATGAAAGAAAAGCAAGATATTAGATGGACTTTGGGTCTGATCCAGCGTGACAATCCCTTTGTCCGATGGCAACCTATGTAGCATGCATAAAGACTGTAGTTTTGTATTAAGTTTAAGCTCTTCTATGGTGTAGACCTTACTCTATCATTCCTGCACGACACCTAACACAACAGGGCTTGCTCTGGACATTGCCACAGTATAAATGATAAAGGCCAGACCTTCAGCTGGGATAAATCTATGCAGCTCCACTGACTATAATGATATTAAGCTTCAGATCAGGGCCACAGAGCAGAGTCAAAGTTTGGATACTTGTAAACGTACTGATTTCAGCCAGGGATCTAATTCAGTGAAAAAAAGGTCTTGAATGACTAAGTGTAGCTGGTAAGCTACACTCACTTTCCTAAGTTGTTATTTAGGACAGTGCACAGACTTTAATGCTCCTGTTTTGCTAGCATCCCCTGGGGTTTTCTTGCTTTTATATGAAGCCGTGCTAATGTAAGGACCCCATTGTGCTAGGTACTGTACATGCTTGCGCTCAGTTTGTAACTACAAATGTCTGTGGTGCGAGCAGCCTCGCATTGTAAAATAATACGAGTTAAGAGGTGACCAAATTAAAACACTTTAGAACAGCAGATCACAACCTTTTTAGACTCAAGGCACCCTCCATAACTTGTGTGAATTGAGCAGCGCCCCATTTCCTCACACCTAGCTTATGTCCTCATACCTTGGGGCACCCTTCAGTGGATCTTGCAGCATCCTAAATGTAACCTGGCACCCTGGTTGAGAAATCACTGCTCTAAAGCAGCAACACCGTACTGAGAAACAATCCCCGAGCTCTAACTTACAGGACAGAAAGCAGAAACAGTCAGGAAGGGACTAGCTTAGGGTCCCACATCAAATCAGCGGGAGAGCTTGGACAAGACTCTGATACAGACACTTGAATCCCACTGGCCCACTGAACTGGTCTCGCACTTTCCAGCAATACCATCCTGAGCTGGATTCAATCAGATCTCACCAGCTATTCAGCGTTTATCACAGGCCAGGGAATCGGCAATAAAGACGGAATAAGCGCTGACGATTTTGCTTCTAGCCGAATGCCAAGTTTCCGTTTGGAGGGAATTGCTCTTTCAATGGCAACTGAGTTATAAAACTCCAAAAATGGGATTTATAACAGAGGCACTGACAGATCCTTGACTAGAGCACAATGTGACAACGCCACTTTCTGGAGCTAAAATGCCACAGAACATCTGCCTTCATTATCTTTTAACGGTGAGTTGTTCGTGCAGCCAAGGTACTTTGGTTTACGTCTCAAAGTTTTTATGGACTTTAAGGCATTAAAGGAAGAGACGTTTTCTTGAGTGCATATCTCACCAGGATACACTGAAAGACTTCTCAGTTTAGGACGATCAATGCCACGTGAAACCGAGGAATGGGTAATCTGCTCTGCCGGTGGAAATAGATAAGAAAGCGTTAAAGGCTACCTGCCTGTCAGCTGACCCAGACGAGAATTTAAAGAAAGGGCGAATGCTCTTTCTCCAAACTGAATGCCCCAGGGCTTTTCCCCTTGTCTTTGTCAGCTGCCAGGAAAAGGGCGCAGGTCAGCGGTGACCAGCCTTTTTGGTAGGCATGCCACAAATTTAGCCCTGCAATCCCCTTGAATGCTGCTCTAATCTTCACCCCTTCCCACCCTGCCAGGCTGCTCCCTATCCCTTTCCCAATTTTCAGTTGAAAAAAGTAAGCCCAAATCCACAATTTTCTATGATTAAAATGAAACACCACTATATAGATATAGAGATCTATATAGATCTCTCTCTCTATAGATAGGTAGATAGATAGATAGATAGTGATGTTTCATTTTAATCATGGAAAAATGTGGATTTGGGGATATACACCTTTATATAGAGACAGATATAGATAGATAGATAGATAGATAGATATAGAGATATATATAGAGAGATATCTCTATAGAGATATATAAATATCTCTATAGAGATATCTCTGTATCTCTATCTATATATATTAGTGGTGTTTCATTTAAATCATGGGAACATGTGGATTTGGGGTTACTTTGGGTTTTTTTTTACCGAAAACTCGGGATTTTTTTACATCATAGAAAACCAAGACCCCTGGTGATTGAGCACTGCTGATTACTCGTGAGGGGGAGCCCTGAATTAAGCTTGGCTTGCAGGCAAACTTGGCTCCCTGTGCTCTCCATCAGATGACTGGTGCTCCCAGCCATAGGAGCACAAGGGAGCCCTCGATCTGCTGAAAAGCATTTCCAGCCTCTGGAGCACCTAGGAGGCTTGAAGGGGTCACAGTGTGCTCCAGAGGCTGTGACCACTGGCCAAACATTCAATTAAAGACGTAATAGGAATCAACCACAAAGTTATTACACATAGTTGGTTTACTACCCTGTGGCTTATTCCTCATTTTATCACACCGTTCATTGAATGAACATGTGGCTAGGTCACTACTTCACATGCAGTTAACCAGTTAATCATGTCTTAAATCTAACATCTGTCAGGGGCCTTAGATGCACTCATCCAGTTCCCAACGACTTCAGTGGGAGGCGCAAACAACTGCCACACACTATCCCAGAGGTGGCTGCATCCTCAGCTGCAGTGCAAGGCAGGGCAGAGAGGATGCACTTTTATTTCACAAGCACTTTGAGATAATTGGCTTTATTAAGCTGCAGCCAAAAGGAACACAGCTCTGTTCATACATCTGGCACAACAGCACTGCAAATTTGGACCCTAATGCAATAATTCAGTTTAAAAAATCTATTTCTTTTCCTTTCTTTTGCAACCTTCTGGATATCCAGGTGCAGTTCCCCAATGCCGATTAACATCCCACTTCATAAAATAGAACAAATGCAGCTATTTTGTAATCCAGCCCGGCAGCTTCTATTTACAACTTGCAAATGACTGTGTAAGGGTGAAGATCAAACCAACGCCTTCTGCACAGAGAACAACCTGTTACAAACACACAAAGTAAACACCAGTTTTTGGCAGTGCTACGCAAGACCTTTAGCAACTCAGCCTTGCTGTTTCAGGGACTTTATTAATCACTTAATTTTGTTAGGGCTGCCAGGGCATCGCCGTAACCATACTGTGAACTTGAATTCATTTGAGAAGTTCTTACTCATCCATACAATAGCGTCATTCATAAAGAATGACTCAGGTGCATACTGTGGGGGAAAGATCAGGGTCACAATACCTCCTCAACATCTCATTTCAATACCTGATTAGAAAAAAAAGAAAGTCTAGGGATGACTACGAGACCCATCAGACAACCCTACTGAATAACCATCACAACAGATACGGCAGCAGTTCTCCCAAACTCTACAAGCAGCACCTGCACCAAAAAGCTGCAAGTTATGAAAGAAGAATAGAAATCATTGGAAGAGATCTCAATGGCACCTGGTCCAACATCCTGCATGAAAGCAGGGTATGCTGTTCCCAAATCACCCCAGACAAATGTCTATGCAGCCCCTTCTTAAAACCCTCCAAGGAAGGATATTCAACAACTTCCTGGGCAGCTTATTCCATTGTCCTGCTGCTCTTATACTTAGGAAGGTCCCCCCAACCAAGTTTTCATCTAAATATGCTTTGCTACCAATTAAACCTATTGCTTTTTGTGTCCTTGGTGGCAAGGGACTGACCAAGACCAGAGGAGTGGGATATCTTACACCGGGGGCATCAGATCTATGGCCTATGGGCTAGATTGAGGCTGGTGGGCTACTGGCAGGCTACCAGAACCTGGGGGACAGGACTGAGGGGGCTCGGCCTGCCACAAACCCCACTAAAACTTTCTCACAAGGAGGGTAGTAAAACATTGGAACAGGCTACGCAGAAACCTAGTGGACTCTCCATCCTTGGAGATTTTTAAGACCCAGATAGACAAAGCCTTGGCTGGGATGATCTAGTTGGGGCTGGTCCTGCTTCAAGCAGGGGGGGGGACTGGATGACTATTTGAGGTCTCTTCCAGCCCTCATTTTCTATGACTCGATGACTATTAGCAACAGGAAAACAAGTGAGGGCTCTGCCCTGCTTGCCCCAATGCCGCCGGACTCTCAGACACTTGCCACTTGGCCCCAGCCCTCCAGCCTCCCCTGCCAGCCACTGGCCCCACAGATCTGGCCTGGGAGAAACCCCCATGGTCTGGCCCTGACCTGGACGAGTTTGACACCCCTGCCCTACACAACAAATGGTCAGGGTGAAAGATAGCAGGAATTCAGGTAGGTATGAAGTGGAAAGAGAAGGGGAGAAGAAGAAATGAGATTTGGGGGGGATGAGACAATGAAAATGGAAAGATGGAAGGAGACAATGATGGAAAAGATGGAGGGAGGGTGCATGAAAGATGAAGGCTGTGGAAGACTGTGTTCAGGGAGATTGGAAAACAGAGACCCAAATCCAATATAGATGCCCATTCTGGTATGAGCCAGAGAAGGATCTGAAGGATGCTTCTACACTTGGGTTGGGACCTTTCACCAACCACCTGGGAAGATACATCTCATGAATTTTCCTGTAGAGAGGGGTGGAAGTCTTGGGTATCCAGTTTCCCTCCACTCAGGTAGTCTGCTTCAGTGAAAAAGTTGGGGAAAGACAGCACTAAATGTAGTGCTTGGTCACTGGCTATGAAAGCAGGCGAGTATTTCCATAGGGGCAGAGTGGAAGATAGGAAATAGGAGAGGACCTCAGCAAACTGGCACCACAACCCAAAGATGACAAGCCAGCATAGCCCCGTGGATATTTCAACATACCTTCCAGGTGCAGCCACATTAACCTTCCTTTCACGGATGTGATCGAAGCAACGCATATTTCTGCAGGGTTCTTGGGGTTCACCGCCTCCAACTTCATGTTCTTCGTAAAGCCACGGCTGAAGGACGTCTGAAAGAAGTCAAACGCCAACACTGAAACATCATGCCCGAGCCCAAAATGGACACTCCCCATGGGAATGTAGATCTAGCTGGGGTCAGTTTCCATGGGTAATATCTAGGACTGTCTGGACCAAGAACTTAGCACGCGTCACAAAGGGCTGGTTTATTATAAAGGTGGTAAGAAATACTCCTGGGTTACCATAACCAACTATGGCAAATTCAGGAAGAAATGGTAAACTTGGTGCTTCAGAGCAAAGCCAAACCTTGAACTAACAGGGAGTAGGAGGACAGCTAAATGGAGGCAGGAGAGGTTCTTAAAGTCTTCATCTCCAGCTGGCTACTGGGGGAAGCAGAATATTAGAGCAGACGGCTCTCTGATCCCATCCCGTCAGGCAATACCTAGGTTCCCCGAACCACATTTCCAAAGCAAGCCCTCCGGTGTATCCATTCGTTCACATAATAGTTGTTCGTATATATAGGGAGCCAGACCCTCCACTGATTTAAATGGGTCACTCACTTCATCGTATTAGCTGCTTCATGTCGAAACACTGAGCCGTGCCTATGCACCTCAGCTAAGTAGCTGGCGAGGAGTCATGGGGGCACACCCATTGCACGCAAGCGTAAGAACGTGTCCCTGAACAAATTTTCCGTCTGAAACGCCAGCAGGATCCACTTTACTGCATTACTAAAGGTCTGATATATCTGGGTGAAGAAGTTCCAAGACTCTATTTTATTTATGCCCTTTTTTGATGCTTATAAGCTTGGCAGCACCATGTGTTATTATTACCCAACATGATTGCCCAACACTTCTCATTAGAAGATCAATTTTTAGCTGACATTTATAACTTTGCCAAACTCTAACGCTTGAGGCTGAGATTTTCCACGCAGGGTATCTGCTGCCATCTGATTTAACACAAATACACAAATAATAAAAAAAAAAAAAAACCAACCCAAAATATCATCCCTCAATCCGCAGACAAAAAGCCCACCAATTTCCAAGTACTAGTCTAACAAAACCTCGTGTTCAAAATATTTAAAAGTTCGGACGGTTTTTTTCTTTGAAAAACCTTGGGGAGGAGGGGGAAGGGTTTAGCTTGCTGCTTTTTTTTTTTTCCTAAGAAAATCTAGGAAATTGTCTCCCAAACCCCTCAATTTATTGCAAAATCACCTATGCATACATTAGAAAATAACACAATTCAAAATGCCGAGGCATCCTTTATTCTCCCTACTTCTGATGATTATGAGGGAAAATAATGGTACGTGATCATGTAAGCAAGGAATCTATTAAAATGTCTATGCATGAGGGAGACCAAACAAGCTGACATGGGCAACCTTAATTCTGGTATTTCCTAGCTTTTCAGTGCCTAAATTTTCCACCTTTTGAGGGACTTTGGGCAGGATTTTGATATGAACCTATCTGAGAATTACAGACGTGTTCGCCTTCGTGGGGTACCTGGGTGGAGCTGCTGTTAGGGGCATACCTCTGTGCACTTCAGTGCAATCCCACCCATTTCCACCACTGGAAGGTCCAGCTGCTACTGATTTTGCAAGGCACTCCCCTACCACGGGGTTGGGGAGCCCTGCAAGGCTGCAGACAGACAGACGGACGCCTCAACAGGTCGTGACAATCACAACAGCCATGCCCACAGCCATGGCAGACCGTTTGCCAATCTCCTCCCCAAACCAGAGTCACTCCACTAAAACAGAACGAGGATTCCCACTTGCAACCCTCCAAGTGCCCAAGCAGATGGACACCTCTGTACCCTTCAAACACTCTTCACTTCCATAAACACCGGTCCTCCTTCTCTGCCTCTCCTGAGGACCTTCTGCTAAGGTCCTCTGGCCTGTCTCCCCATCCCTTTCAAGCACCTTTTTTCTTTTCACAGAGCTTACCTTCTCCAAGCAAGGCCCCCACAACTACTACCTCCTCCCCTTCAAACCACCGTGGAAGCAATGTGACGTGTGTTGCTCTCGCAGTGTTTTCTCTCTGCTTTTGGTTTTTATCTTTTCCCTCCACGCTCCACCTTTCCTTCTAGTGGCCAGAGAGTGCCTTCAACTCGGCACCAGTTAGATCTCTGGAGCAGCGTGTGCAAGCGTGCGCTCCGCATTTTCAAAAGGATGGAAAGAAGTTAGAAAGTCCAGAGGCGGACAAGCAAGATAAGGGGTGTAGCAGAGCACTAAGGTGCCTGCTACTTGGAGAGCCGGAATAGCTGCTCAGGTGCCGGTTGATCGGACGACCAGAGGCAGCCAGTCTCCCACACCTGCTAGCGGTCAGCTGACCGGAAGGGGAGGGCCTGGCTCCCATTTAAACACCAGGACTGAGGCCAGGGAGGCAGTTCCCTCCTGGCTGCCAAAGGGGAAGGAGCTCTCCTAGAACAGCCAAAGGGGAGAGGCCTGGCTGCAGGAACAGCTTCTGTCACTGTGGAGGGACGGAGTATTTCCTGGTAGGGTGAAGGTTGTTCAAGCCGAGGGGCTCACATTTTGTTTACTGTTTAAATCCGGTGGCTTGGGTGAAGCTATTAGGGGTTGGAGGAGGCCTCACAAGGGACCCACAGCAGTGTGGAGATCCCAGCACCAGCATGGTCAGGTTGGTACAGACTGTAGGGGATTTTGCAGGGTGGAAGGAGTGGAAGTGGGCCCTCTACCCAGGATTTCTCGAGCATATATCGGCAGCATTTCATAGAAGCAAGACTCTGGCTACTGCGGCTCCCCTGCTTTGGCCGTGACAGATTAGGGTGTTAGGTCTATGTTGTGTCAGGGTTGACAGTAATCTTACGTACAGCTTAGATTATGGACGGTTTAGATAGGGTTTAGTATAGGATGGCTTGGATCAGGTCGATCCTGCCTCCGGCAGAGGGTTGGACTAGATGACCTCTGGAGATCCCTTCCAGCCCTACTTCTCTACCTGCCCTCAGTACCTGCCCTTTTACTTCAACTATTAAAAAAAACCCCAACCCCCACCTAAGATTTAGGAAGGCAGGACTGTCTACAGATCGATGTCAAAATGGCTCCCCACCTCAGTCGGTCTGGAGGCACTACTGTAATGAACACAATTAACAACCGTTGCAAATCCAAGATGATTAAGGGCTCAATCCTGCAAACTGCACACTTAAGCAAGGGGACAATGGCTTTGTCCCGAGTAGGAAAAGCAGTAGCATTATCATCAAGCGTAGCTAATGCATATCGGCTAACCCAACGTCAACTCATCCATCTTCCCTAAGCAAGGCAAAACCAACAAAAGCCTTCTCCGATTCCCCTGAGGCTACTCATGGAACTGCAGGCTGCTGAATCAGGTCCTTATTTCATTAAAAATCTTTGCAGAAACATATCACCGCCTGTAGCGATTTCCATACTTTTTGCAGGGCTTGGCCGGTTTAAAGCCATACCCAGCACACAGAGTAGAAACAGCTAACAGGCCAGGTCTCCAGGACATAAGAGTGAGTTTGCTTAAATACATTTTTATGCTGGCTTACAAGGAAACGCCATCTATCTTCACAGAGGCTCCTTGTGCTGAGGCTCAGCGCTCCAGGCTAATTTATAAAGGATCAATGGCATAACAGTTAGCTGGGAGTTTATTTTTACTAAGCACATGTGGGAACATCAATCCATTTCATAACTGCCTTTGCTTGTTAAATATCCCAAGGGAACCGGTTACAAGGTATCCACTTCCCTGCGATGTCTTGTACTAAGCGGAAAGTGTGATTAAAAAAAAAAAAAAAACCAAAACGGTTTGCAATAAGCGGTCTATCAAAGAACCACTTATAGCACTGTAAAACGTGGACAGACCTGCTGGGGTTGTCATACAGATGAAAACAAAGAGACTACAGCTTTCGCTATAAAACAGGAGCAATACAATGGGAGCACGTTTGTCTGATGAATGTTAAAAAGAAGTTACTGGAGCTGATTTAATCTTTGCAGAAGATTATAACTCATTCTCAGGCCTCCTGTAAGGTCAGCCCACCTATGGTATGCTAATAAAAAAAGGAAAAGGAGATGGAAAGAAAGAAAGGAGGAAACAGAAGGTAGGGAAGTGTGACAGTCATTTGTTTGCATTTTATTTGCAACTGCCCCAGCGCTCACCCACTGGCAATTGCAGTGCCGTAAATTATTGTCATTCCAGTGCATTAGATCAGCGGTGCTCAACCTTTTGGTCTTGGGTGGCACAGGGCTGGATCCGGCCCTGCACCGCTGCTTTGCAGCCCCATGCACGCAGGGTCATATCTGATGCACGCAACTCCCCGTGGGTCTGGAATTTGACACCAGGGAAGCAGCAATTAACAGCCATCTCTCCCCCATCCCCAAATTTCCAGACTCGTGGGGAGCTCTGCGGGCCAAATGACATGGCTCTGCAGGCCGGATCTGGCCAGTGGACTGGGGACTGAGCACCCCTGCATTAGATTCGACTGTGCATAGGATGCACCTCCCCTCTCCCCCGAAGAGGACAGAATTGTAGGAAAAAATATTTTACATAAATTTGATTGAATTCTGGTCAACTTATGTCAATGGTTTCAATTCTCTTTCATTCTGTAGCTTCAGTTCACCTTCATTTTAGACTTCTTAATTCTGGGTGGGGGGGGGGGGGGGTGCATCTTAGGGACCAAAAGGTCCCTAAGCCAGTGGTATGAGCCAGTGGTTGCCAATCTGTGGTATGGGTACCACCAGTGGTGCGCAGATAACCTGTCAGCGGTACACATTAACAGATTTATTATAACTACAGTAAAAGCCGCATTAACCAGCACTTCATTAACCGGCATGCTGGTTGATGCTGGTCGACGCGGCAAAAGGGAAACCAGAAGTGGGACTTCTGGTTTTGTTGAATCCCACAGCCCAGGGGAAAGCAGCCTGCGCGGAGCCCCCCCTCCCTTTCCCAGGAGAGGGGCAGCACGGTTAATCTGAGATGTGGATGCGGCCAGAGGGGCGTCTTTGCCTGACCAGGCAAAGATGCCTCTCAGATAACCAGCACATTTGGTGATCCAGCACTCCCATTTCCCATGAGTGTCGGCTAACGGAGCTTTTGCTGTAATTTATATGACAAAAATTTGCTGGTGGTACTTAAGGTTGTATCATTTTTAAATTGGTGGTGCACAATCTGTCAGGGTTTGGGTATACGCCTTCCAAGGTGCAGACTCTCATACAGAAGGATACAGCATGCGGATGAGGAGATAAGGGCTGTCATGGTGAGACCAAAAGTCCATCCAACGCCGTATGCTATCTCCAACAGCGGCAAATAGCAAATGCTTTAGGGCAGTGGGCAGCAACCTTTTTGGCAGGCATGCCACAAGTTAGCTTTGGTCCCTCCCTGAAAGCCAGTACAATAACCTTTCCCCTGCCTGATCTGCTGCTTTGCTTTCCGCTTCCTGCCCTGTGCTCCTTGCCCAACTTACTGCTCTTCTTTCTGCTCCCTGCCCTATCTGCCACTGTGCTAGCTGTCCCCTCCCCAATCTGCTGCATGTTACACACAGAGGCCACTGAATGCCACTTGTGCTGGAGCTTGGCTACCCTCCTTTAGAGGATGAGCATAGAGATAGATGAGCTGTCCCTCATTGGAAACTTCCAGTCACCAAGGGTAGGTAGCAACCCCCAAGGGACCTATTCTCCAAACACTTGTCTCATCCTTCTTTGAACACCAAGGTCCCCAACCCTGCTCAAAGACCTGATCCAAATCCTACTGATGTTTAAGGGGCCCGAGTCTGGCCTCTAGAGTAAAAGAGAAACACATATTAGAATACTAATAGGTGCCTTAGAGAGCCTTGAATATAGTAATGATGCTGGCATGAGTCCTACCTGCTACAAACAGCCCATGTGCTCTAGTGGCAGTGCTCCATCTCCTTGGCTTTTACTATGATGTGTTATAAGCTGTCCTGGTGGTTTGGATGACATTCCTTGTAAGTGCGGGAAACGGTTCAAAGGGAAGATTTGGGGGATTCCCTGGATTAACAATTGCCTGAGAAAACAGGGGACTGGACTCCTACATTCCTCTTTCAGTCCAATGCAAGGCTGCCACCCCAGATCCTCACAGGCCCCAGCTGCCCACCCCGTTAGAAGGATCTGTTCTACTTTCACGTTTCAGAGCAACGAACTAATTTGAGACGGTCGCAGAACATCAGTCCCAACTAATACTCAGGTTGGGAGGGCCCATAGCTTCCTTGCATGGACACCATGTGAGAAGAGCACTGGGCATCATGAAGACAGATGGTTACTGCAGTGCTTAAGGAGCGGTGGACTCTCATGCCATGGATCATGTCTGATCAGCCCATAAAGGACCCTTTCCAGAGCTCATAACTTTTACAAGCCTGGGCAGAATGAAACACAGTACATGCGTCACGGTTGCCATCTTAGGAAAAACCATAAAGATGCCGCAATGGTAGAAACTCCACGTGCAGCAGCCCAAGTTTGAGTTGCATGTAGAGCTCAAAAGATTGCAATGTCTCTTTTGGGTACCTTGGTAGGGTTGGGACAAATACCTTCTCGGGAGTAAGAGAAATGCCTCAGACAAGCAAAACATCAGCCTGCCAAGTCAGGGGAGTGTTTCCATTCATGTCAGTGGCTTTTTCTATTACCGATCATTTGTGCCTCCAGGCTTCAAGGAAACCCAGGCTAAGTGCTGCACAAATACAGTAGGCAAGGCAGACCAAGAACAAGAGGAAAGAAGTATCAGTTGTCACATAGGGATAACTGAGGCACGGAGAGATTAAGTGAGTAACTTCAACTCACGCAGGAAGGCTGGAGCAATACGAGGAATTGTACCCCGGGAGCAACTCTACACGGCTCTCATCTCCCAGCCCAGTAATTATAACCATGAGGGCACACTTCCCTCTCAGAAGGCTTTGGATGAAGCTCTGAATTCAGAGCAATAAATAGCAGGATTCAACGCACGTCGACAACAGCCACAGAAAGGGAAAACAGAGCTTACGTTTCTAAAGCAGAAGTGAGGAGCTGCCTCTGCTCCACACTGCTTCTGATAATCTGCCCAGTCAAAGTCCTGGCCAGAGTAACCTGTAAGGAAAGAGAACAGGGAAACCCCATGAGACATCACATCACACTGAGAGGGGGGGGGGGAGAAAATGACTGTCAATTAAATTATAGTTTGCATTTCAGTGCCACCTCCCATCTATCCGTCTCTATGCATTTTACAGATCTGAATGAAGTGAGCCCCATCAGTTGAATACATACATACAAACAAAGGAAGGAAAACATAAAATAAATGTGTGCCTGGGAGGCCAAAAATGAATATCATCCCCAGTTACATGGAGGGAAAGCTGAGGTTAGATCAAAGTGAGCCAGTGGCACAACTGACAATAGCATTCGGGTCACCTGGGTGCAAGTCATATGTTAGGGAATACTTCCCAATGACTTATTCTTTGCTCTGTGAAGGTACTGGGCATGCAAAGTGCCAGGGGCTCTACACACATCTATAACAAAAAGATTGCACCGGCCTCTGAGGGCTTACCGCGTACTTACCTAGCAGCAATATGTACATCCAATACTACTGAAGATGGAGCAGAGAGCAGCTACCTGGGAGCAGCCCGCAATTTAATGTAGGTGAGGAAATTCTTGCTGAGCCCATCCAGACAAACTCCTGGTCTTATTTTTTTTTAAAAAATGCTCCATGGGATTTCTAATCCTACTATATCCTGGTTCTGTTTCTCTTTGCTACTTCTACGGGCCCTAACAAATACAGTATCTGTGCGTTTCATGGTCCTGCATGCACTGATCTGCACAACACTTCTGTGAGGTAGAAAAGCACCATTATCCCCATTTTACAGATCAGAATGGAGGCAAGAGGGCTAAGCCCAAAGTGACACAGGGGGTCTACAGCAGAGCAAGGAAACAAATCCATATTCCTGAGTTCTAGGTGAGGGTTAATTTCAACCCACTTTTCCTCTCCACAAGGTCTAATCCGAACCAAGGCATGACTTTGTTATATAAGGTCTTGTCGGAAAAGGCCTGGTACACATGGCCTGTGCAGAGTGCCATGCGTCTAGCAGGGATTTGGAGGGGGTGCCTGCATTACTTGGCTATGTAGAGTGCATTCTTGCTTCGCATGCTGCATTTGCACAGTGCTTAGGACTCTTGTGCTTAGGAAAACAGGGCTCCAATCCTGATTGCGGTCTGTGATAACTGTAGAGTCACTATTATTGCAGAGTTTCAAGAAGGTTTAAAGTCCAGATTTTCAGCCAGTCCTTCCTTACTGGATCTTCAGCAATCCCTAGCAGTTGAGGATGACTGTCCTCCATGAATGTCATATATGTGGGTCCAAAGAAGATGATGGACAAGGCCAACTTGGAATGGGCAGACTCTGTTGCAACTCGAGCATATGTTTCTGTGTGGGGTGGGTGGCTCTGGATTCTTGATTCAAATCAAGTGGATACCATTTGGGCTCAATCATTCAAGGATTCAAAATCTCCTGTAGCTCCCATTTGCATGCATGGGAAATAAGGTGCTTAAAAGTGTACAAGACTTGCACCAGTAAAAAATTAGTCCTGGTCTGCTTGGGATTTTTTTTTATTGTTGACCTGCAAGTATATTGCAAGTGAAGAGAATGTGTGCACAAATTATATCTGCAATGTAGCCCTAAGAATCCTTCCGCAACACAAGGTCTTTGGATAAGATGACTGCATGTGCAACTAATACATGCTTTCATGTGGTGCTGACCACAAAAGGAACTGAACACGGTCGGCCCCTATGAAGCTCAATGGCGGACAGAAGCAAAGCATAACACGGAAATTCCCGAGGAAAAATAATCAGTCATAAATGAGCATTGTTATCATGAAGAATTTCCATTTTTGCTGCAATCTTCTGCATCCTCCCCCTCTCCCTCCCCCCAAAACGATGCCATTTTCAAAACCAGAAATGTTTTCCTCAATCCCTTTGTTTCTCTCCCCTCGTGATTTTTTTTTTTAAATCATGGAAAACACACAAAGCTTAGAGATCAAAACACTTCCTACCAAAATCTGTGTTTAGAAAGAAGTCATAGTTTTTGATTACAACTATTTTTCAAAGAGAAATTTCAAGCGACTCTAAGAAAGAAAAATGTTATAAGCAAAACAGTCTTCCGTGTATTGAAATGAAAGACAAAGCAAAAAAAAACATGCAGAATGTCAGTGCTTTATCTGAACAGCATCATTGTTATTGCTTCTATGGCTCCTTTAAAAGGTGTCACGACTGCCTGGCTCTTCAGCAAGTTACATTAAGCTTAAGGACCAGCAACAAGAGTGATGCGAAGACGCTCCTTCTGAATACGCTGCTCTCCAAAGAAACAAAAACCCAGGGACTTTCTAGTGCTTTTCTTGTCTCCAAATGAAAAATCCCAGTGAGCTATGCTAAAGCTTCGCAGTAAGGATGACAGAATTGTCGGTGTGACCACCAATGTGAGGTACAAAAAAGGTTGTAAAAAGGTCAAAAAAACCCCACATCACACTTATAGGCTCAGCACTGCTACACTCGCTAGCACTGCGACCGAAAGAGACTTGGGGGTTGTGATCGATCACAAAATGAACATGAGCCACCAATGTGATGCCACAGCCGGCAAAGCAAATAAAACTCTGGCTTGCATCTACCAATGCATCTCAAGCAAGACCCAAGAAGTCATCCTCCCGCTTTACTGGGCCTTGATGGGCTGGAGTACTGCATCCAGTTCTGGGCTCCACAATTTAGGAAGGACGTGGAGAAGCTTGAGAGAGTCCAAAGGAGAGCCACGTGTATGATCAGAGATCAAGAGAGCAAGCCTGATGAGGAGAGGCTGAGAGGCATAGGACTCTTCAGCCTGGAGAAGCGAAGGCTCAGGGGTGACTTGGTGGCAACCTATAAGTACATCGGGGTGTGCATCAGGACCTGGGGGAACGCCTGTTCACCAGAGCACCCCAGGGGAAGACAAGGTCTAATGGTCACAAACTGCTGGAAGACCGCTTTAGACTGGACATAAGGAAAAATTTTTTTATCATCCAAGTCTCCAGGGTCTGGAATAAACTCCCCTCAAAAGTGGTGCAATCACCTACTCTGGATACCTTTAAGAAACACTTGGATACTTATCTTGCTGGGGTGATCTGACCCCCACTGACTTCCTGCCCTTGGGCAGGGGGCTGGACCAGATGATCGTGAGGTCCCTTCCAGCCCGAATGTCTATGAAATCTATGAAATCCAGGTCGTCACACAAGCACCTTCCAGCCTGATCTTGCACCGCTGCAATCAAGCTTATCTCTTGACCGCCACTGGAGCAGCAGTAAATGCACAGAGAACTACTTCTTTACTGTCCGAGCCCCCAAGGCCTGGAATAGACTCCCTCCAGAAGAGGTACAGGCACCTACTCTGGACTCATTCACGAAATGTTTGGACGCTTATCTTGCTGGGATCCTTTGACCCTAGCTGACTTTCTGCCCCTGGGGCAGGGGGCTGGACTTGATGATCTTCAACATCCCGTCCAGCCCTAATGTCTACGAAATCTATGAAACTACAGAAGAGTGCGCCACAAGTCGCTAGTGTTAAGATTCAGCAGTGTAACGATGGACAGTCCAAATACTGTCACTCAGCGACCCAGCTTAATGCACACTTTGCTAGGGCACTTCACATGCTGCCCACAAAACATGCAAAAAATCTCCACTACTCAATTGACTTTACAAGTCTGTAAGAGCCTAGTTAGTCTGATGAGAAGTGAATGTAACACCACAAATGTATTGAAAGTTTTAAAAGGTGGCATTTTTTAGCAAACATTACCACTAGCAGCTCCACTGAAATGTTTTTCCCTCTCTTAATAGCTCATAAAAAGGAACAATGGCTGTTACTCTAAATGGAAGTGGTCTATAAATCCAGCTCTAATAAATATAAACAGTGCCTATTCAATGTTTATACAGTGGTAGTAAATGGGTATTCATTTTTGGCACTACATTGAAATATACAGCTCTATTTGTAGCCAAAAATGTTTACACCTCCTGCTCACACCTCAAGTCTTGTACATGTGCGAGCTCTGCTTTATAAAAGGTCCAATATACATAGGAATTGCAAAAATCAATCTGACCCTGAACAACCAACTTGGCTGTACTATTTCTGGTAGAATAAACTACTCTTCTCCTATAAAACTCTTGGCTGGACAATGACACTGAGATAATATCATAAGCAAAAGAACCGTATCTTCACTGCAGGTGAGGCAGAGTCCGGATCCAGGACGAGATGAACGTAGATTCCTCTGATAGCGAAGAAAGTCACATTTGTGGGTTTGCACCTTCAGCTCCTCTTGAACGTGCTGCATTCATGGACTTGACTCACTGATGGACATTTCCTCAGCAGTGAATATCTTCAGTAGAAAGATCCTGGCCAGAAATGTCTCAGCACAGAATCACGAGGAAGCAGGTCAGTCTGATAGAAGAGACATCTCTGCCATTTGCACGGCAAGCAGAATAACCCACCGAGGCGAGACCTTCAACCTTTCTGATTGTGGAGGAGGTATATTCCTTTTTTATCCTGTTTATACCATTGTCATCTTTACTTTGAAGACTTCATTTCTGTAGCTGTCCAGCCCTTTTATAATCTGCCGAAACTGTTTCTTTAAATTGTTTGTTAGCTGTTCAAACTCCATCGTGTCCTGTTCAGAAAGCGTCAGAGGTTCATGCACTAGTGCAAGTTCTTTCAAATCCCTTTGCCAGTTTGGATACATTTTCTTTTTCATCTTTTTTTCCTTTTTTTGTTAAATCAGGAATTTTGGAATTGCTCACATCTCTGATCACACTTGAGCGACTCTTCAGATCAGAAGGGTGTGGAAAGCCAAGGTGTAAAGATGCATTTTGGGCATGAAGCCATCACACACGCACACTAGAAGGAATGTCTTAGTATACTGGATATATGCCATCTTCCTTATGTCCTTCTTTTAATATATCTATATATAGATATATATATAATTAATTATTATTTTATATATATATATATATCTTTATCTCTCTCTTTCTCTTTATCTCTCTCTTTCTCTTTATCTCTCTTTCTATATATATCTATATACAGAGAGAGAGAGATAAAGATATATATCTATACACACACACACGTTCCCTTCAGGATCCTTAATTCAACAGCAGCTGAGAGACTTTATGTACTGCTATAGCATGGCTCCTATGTATATGTGCATTTGTTTCTAGGACTTTATTAAGGAGGACTTCCAGTATTTCCTCAAGAGCCCTAGTGAATCCAAGATTACTAGAGATGAAGCTATTCATCCATTCCTTCCTTTAACATTTTTTGGGCAAGGAGAGAAATTATTCAGGCGAAGGGTACAAATGGGCTGCTGCCAGATCTGCAAAGTTTGGCACTGTAGGCAGAACCTGTGCCAACCCGCATCATAAAACTCCAGATAATATGGTCTTGCCCTGAACTCTAAAGGCATGCGGTGGAAGTTATGAAGCAACAGCTGCCAAGGACAGTGATGTATAGCCTGTCTTCTACATTAGTTAATTAACCGGTTCTGAATGTCCTGATCAAAATAGAGTGGATAAATCAAACTCAAGGATTCATTAATAGTAAAGTGGAGCGTAGGTAATATCCTGTCCGGGTTTAAAGGATTAAAATCAGAACACGGCCTGGTTTTTAGGCTGGGCTTTTCCACTGATGAGCTGCAAATCTCTGGATTAGTCACTTTTCCTCCATGTCTCTTCAGCCCGTCTTGACTATTTAGGTAAGATTATATGCCTGTGGAGGAGGCCCTACCTATAGTGATCTATGGGTAGGGCAGACCCTACCTATAATGCCCCATTGCCAGCAGAGACCAGTAGGCTTTAGCACAATAATACATTGTATACAGAATTTGCATCTATAGACCCAACCAAAGCCTACCAACATCCATATATTAGGCTTGTGGGTCAGACCCTGTTTGTAAGGGGGTTAAGTTCAACTATTCTTTTAAGGAGCTGTGTTTTCATAATGGAGAGTTATGAACACTTAAATACACGCTGCCTTCTAACACCTCAGTTGCAAGTTGCATTGAGATAAGTGTCAAGAGGCCAATTTTTTTTCCACTACAACTAGCAGAATAATAAGGGCTACATTTGGTGTGCAGCTGCAAGCACAGAGCTGCCACCAACTTCAGAGTAAGCTTCAAACAAAGCATACGCTTTAGCGTTTCACTGGATTTCTACCAGGGTTTGATGCCTCACACGACCAAACCCGGAGAAAGGAGACTTTTGACTCAGCCACAGTATTAATGCCATTGTGGAATAACAAGTTACGCCGCTAGAAACCACGGCAAGCTTTCATTTTTTCCTTCCCCCCGCAAATTAAAATAAAATCTCATGCACAATATATTAGGGAAAAACTAACATCTCTGATTTTGTTCTATTTTACACAATGTCCCACAATGTCCATTTACAGAATGTTGCCAAATTTGGGCATCCTGGCCAACACGTCATTAAAACAGGACTGGAGAATTTCAAAAGCTGTACCACTCTCCCCCAGAAGAAGAAATAATCCAGTGGGTGTATGCAGCTTTTATGAAGTTGGATTAAGCCTAAAACAAAAATGGGAAAACTCCAAATTTCCAAAGCTGTCATATTTTGTCGGATATACATTTTTTTTTACCTGGCGTCCTAATCCTAGTGGTACTCTCAACTTACCTCCACCCAGCCACCATGCGTCTCAGCACTGATATCTGTAAAATGGACCCTTTGAAATGCACTATACAGCACTGATATCTGTAAAATGGACCCTTTGACATGCTCTATCCCCTATGTAGCCATTTTAGGTGGCTCCTATTGCCATAGTATCTGATTATGTCAAAAACCAGGGAGGTAAGAAAATGCTATTGTTCCTTTATAAATGAAGGCACAGAACAATTAAGGACAGAAATCTGTTTCACCTATTGGATGACCAAAAAAAACCAAATTGAGATTCAGCTCGGAGATATCTGCCTAAAACGTAAGAGTGACTCTTATTACCCGCTCTCGGCATACAAGTGCTGCAATTATAGGAATAGGGTCACCCTTCAGAGAGAGACAGATCTCTCCCTATTCCTCTAACAGTAGCATGCATGTGCCCAGAAGAGGTGGTGGGACCATTCCTGCATTTCAGTTGGGTAACTCATAGTTGGTTGCAAGCTGCACTTTGGTCGTCCACTCAAGTGCCCTAAGTGACTTTCCCAAAATCAAACAGGACGTCTTTCATGGAACAGAGACCTAAAACTAAGTTTTTCAACTCCCTGGCAAGTGTCCTGACTACTGGACATCCTCCCTTTCTAAGCACCAGACAAGAAAGGGGTGCAGAACACGTCCTTCAATGTTCCTGGAGCCCTTCTAGCGTAACACGTTAAGTACAATCAAAGTTCAGACCACAGGAATTCACTGGACTTTTTAATCCCTGTCAGTAAGACAGACACCGCACAAGCCAATGTATGAAACCAGTTCTACAGACAGCTCATCTGCAGCTCCCATGCCATTGATGGCACTATGCCGATTTATGCTAGCATCAGACTTGGCCCACAGGGTTCACCATAACAACAATGTTTTAAAACACCCTAATATTTTCAGGCTGTTAGTATACTATTTTCTGTTTTAAACTGCAACATGGTTTTTAAGGGGACAAAGAAGTGAATTTGTCCTTTGGTAGAGAGGGGAAAACAACAAAACACTGAAAATCAGAACGGTTAATACAAACCCTTGGGAGGCGTGAGATTGACTCCATTTTTAAGGCACCACTGTACTGGTAAGATCCCTAAGGAATCGGCATGGCAAAGCATTGAGATTTTGCTAGCTTCAGGTCTCAAGTCATCAATGGTCACTTGTAAATAGTGATTGTTAAAAACCTGGAGGTGAGAAAACAATTCAACTGTTAGTTGGCTGGCATGTCAGAACAATCAAGCAGGCCCAGGCATTTCATTACAAAAAAAATCAAACACCTGGCCCTGGTTATCAACTCACATGATAGCACCATGCTCTTTTCTAGCCCTTTTCATCCACAGATATCAAAGCACCTAAAAATACATCAGCACCACTATTTGCATTTTGTAGATGGGAAAACTGAGGTCTTGGGAGGTGAATGAATGTGTTTGAGGCAACCCAAACACAGAACCCAGGACCCAAACCAGCACTGTAGCAAGCAGTCACGAGGCCTCATCTGGACACAGTTTGGTGTATACCAGCCAAGGCGGCTCTACAAATGAAATGATCATTGGCTACTGCAGCTCCACAGCAAGGTACAAAACCATAAGCTTTATCAATCAGGACTCTGGCCTGGATTAAACACACTTCTGTGCAGAGAATTAACACAAGCAGGGCTGGAACAGGCTTTAAGTGGCATGTAAAGCCTGTTCCTGCCCTGCTTGGGTTAATTCTCTGCACAGAAGTGTGTTTAATCCAGGCCAGAGTCCTGATTGATAAAACTTATGGATCATGTCATTTATAGAGACGTGGGGATTAGCACTTTCACAACCATAGTCGTAAGGGGATGTATCCAGCCAAGCTGAGGACCAGGCCTTCATACCGGCAGCAGAAATGGTATGTGACTTTCAAAAGCCACTTCCAAATGCATGAATTTCCAGCGCTGTTCAGAGGCTTCCAGTCCATGCAGTGCCTTTAGCACAGCTAGCATGCTTGCAGGCTGGTTTGAGCCTTGCTTTAATTACCAGGTGAAGGTGCAATGGTGCCTGCTTCGAGGAGGAGAGCTGCAGAGTCAATGCAGACAGATGCTCTTGTTTTTGGGGGGTGGGGAGGACTCTGACAGGGATGCCACACAACGGCATTTCTCAGGGAGCGAATACACTTAGTTACAACAACAGACCCTAAAGCACCTAAACGGTGAACCTGAGTAACAGGAGCAGGCAAAGTGGGGGTTAATGGGCCAGTCCTCCATCAGCAAACACCACCTTTGCATTGTTGCTATACAAAAGGCTATTGGGGAGTGGGTGCTCTGTTACAGAGTTGTATAAGCAAGATGAGGAATTGCTACAGAAGGCATTTCCTCCTCCTTAAGGGAGATCTGCACACACAGGGCCACTACTACCTATCAGTCTACGGGCACTTCACCACCTCATGGTGACCAGTGGAATAAAACTACATGGATGATGCACTGAGAGAGAAGGTGAAGGGCAAGGGTGTGTTAGCATGCATTTATTGTCCTGACCTCCGGTTAATGGAGTTTCACGTGGTGGTAATTTAAATGTGCCGGTTCTGAACCGTCTGTTCGATTCCAGCAGGTTATTGCTAGTCCCTGCTCCGAAAACTCACCTTAGTCACTGATGCAGGACAGATAGTAAAGGGTTCCCTCATGTTCACTGCCTCTAGCTTCATCCCCACTGTGAAGAAGTGGCTCCTCAAATCAGCATGATCCTGCGTGCAGAGAGAGGAGACAAACCACAACCTGTGCATCAGTCTCACTGTCCGCCAGCTGAGGAGTTATTAAGGGGAAGTGCCCTGGTGTTTTATTGTACATAGAGGCCGCTTGCCTGAGTTAATGAATTTGCCTGCATTTCCTCCCATATCTAATTAACATGCTGGTCTGCAGCTTTGATCGCTTTCTCCGGGCGGACTGTTTTAACAAAAATCAGAATTGGAGTGGAAACTTTTAACGCTAACTAGGAGTGGAGGAGGGGAGTTCACATACGGATGTCACGGGGGGTGGGGGGGGGGAGTAATTCTGCGCCAAACCCTCCATTCCTCAAGCAGCCCCAGCTGCCACTGGTTTCACCTGTGGTTTCTAAATGGATCCCAGCAGGTCCTGATCCTGAGAGGTGAGCTCTTGAGCTGATCGTGGTGACCATGAGCTCTTCATTCACACAAAGGCCCCCTCTGGCAGTACACTGGGATCTTAACCAGTGCAACCATGGCCTCTTGGGGAATATCTCCCACCTAGAATCTCCTTACAGGGTGTAAGGGCCCAGCTCATCAGGATGCACGGTGGGGTAAAGCACAGGTGAGGAGCATGGCAGGAGTGTGACCAGGGAAAACATCACATTGCACTAAGGCTTTTCTGCTTCTCAGAGCCCATATCCTAAGGCCAAACACAGATTAGAAAAGTCCTGATCAACTCTGTGTTAAGCTGGGGACTGGGCAGACTCCTCCATGGCACCAGAAGACACAAAGAGCAAAGGTGGCTTAAAGATGCATCTGAACCCTTCCCCTACCCTGTCCCTGTTTCCAAGGATCAAGGCCAGGGAGCAAAATCATGCCCACTAGCAGCTGAGATATGGGAAGGCACTTGCTTCCGGTTGCTTTCTGGGCATAACTCAAGGTGCTGGTATTGATCTATATGGACATAAGCAGTCTGGGCCCTACATGTCTAAGGGACCACCTTCTCCATGATGTTGTGATCCCTAAAGTCAGCTGAGAGCAACCTCCTGCAAGTACCATCTGTGCACCAAGTTCATTTGGCCAAAACCTTTGGGAGGTCGTTCTTTGTAGTTTCTTCTCAGCATTGAAAACGCCCCTTGTGGTCCATTAGAGCCCAAGCCTGGACATCTTCCAAAAGCAGTGGAAAAACGTTTTATTTGGGCAGGATTAAGTTTTGGAGCACTGCCTGGAGTATCAACTCTATTACATATTATTTAATTTTAATATTTTTATCTGTCTTTATAATTCATCGGGGGGGGGGGGGGTTTATAAGTGAACCCAAGCCTTTTTTGGGAGGGTAGCATATAAATCTAGCAAACAAATGAACAGATGCAACACCACTTGTTATAGTCGTTACAAGCTGTGTGAACAAAAGGGCAGAAGGTGGCCCTAAAAGAGCCGCCTGAATTTGTGCATGTGAGATTTAGGGGGGGCAGGGGGCCAAAAATGTCCGTTTGGGGGTTGCCAAAATGTCCAGGGAATTCATTTCTAACAAGAATCAGGTGTTTGCTCTTAAAATCTCAGCCAAACTCAAATGATGCCATGGATTTATCTTGCTCAAGACTCCAGCAGATCTGTTTCCCATTATGTATTATATATACTCTTGACAAAAAATGACATCAGAGGTATAATCCCAAGGAATAATTTAGCCTACGGATCACATTTCAGTTGTATTAGAGGGGCAGCGTTCTCCCTTCTGCCGTGAGACAGTATCTCTGAACCATCCATGTATTCACCAGCACAGCCCCTGGAAAAGTGGCATTATTGTATTTTAAAAAATGCACTGGACTCCAAATTGCACAGGGAAAACTTACCATCTAACAGCAGCTGGCAATGTCATTCCATTTACCTTCACCGCTATACATTATATTCTTGTCCTAAAGTGGTTTTATATTGATTCAACATTGTGGGTCATTATTTTTCCCCCCTAGAACTGTCTTTACTTGTAGATTTAACAGCTTCTATTTTGAGGAACTTATGTTTCTAGTGACACTAGAAAAAGGATTTCACAACCTTCATCACAGGCTGAAGAATCGCTGTTTTTAATCTTACTCATCTTTGCACTCCTACAATACCTTTTATCCGAGGATCAAAAAGTACTCTAAAAATCTTAATGGATTTAGCTTCACTGCAGGGCAGGCATTATGATTGCCATTACATATACAGGAAAACTGAGGAAGTTTACATTAATTGCCCAAAGCTACTCAGTGAATTAGTGGCTGAGAAAGAAATAGAGCCCAGGGGTCCTTGATGCCGCTGTATCTTTGAAGCCATACAACTTTCTGGTTAGCGCTCTCCAAAGCAGCACATCAATCTTGCTCACTCTTAAAGGCTGAGAGTCTACCGCTATCTGCATATGCTGGGCATGTCTACACATGCATTAATGCAGTGCAATTACGACATGTTAAATTTAGTACCTGTAATAACAGGTACTAACTTAATGCACTGTAATCGGCACCATTGAGCAATAATGCCGGTGCACATCTTTTACGTGATGTTAATGCACAGTAGACTAATTCTACTCTGCATTAGCATGGCTTTCACCGTGATGCACTAATGCACAGTACGATTAGTCTACTGCACCTCTAGCGTCTCGTGTAAATGTGCCCACCGAGCAAGGCTTTATTTTAAGAGTGGCCCCACTGACTTCATTAGGGTGGCAGGAGGGATGCAAAACTCAGACCCAACTGCAGTTCTAAATTTTGTAGTCCTTCCAATGCAGGAGCACCAAGACTATGTCCAGTAGAGATACAGGGTCAGTGGTAAGCTTTGGAATTGCATTTTGAACACCCCAGCCCTTTGATTCAGATTATGAAGACAGGGACCCTTTTGTTACATGCATATCTGGAACTAGGTTTAGATTGCAACACCTTCCTCTCCGACCTAGGGTATGGTTCAAGTCCATCACAAGCTTCAGCACCATTCAAGACCAGATCATGGAAAGCAGCTGAGCACATACTTACACTTTAAATGCTTAACATGGGGAATCTACATGCTGACCTCAGTGGAGCTACTAATATGCTTAAAGGCCAGTCCATGTTTGCATGTTTTCCTAATCAAGAATGAAATATCTAAATACACTGCTTAGCATTTTCTACATAAGACCATAAGAAATGTCCTACTGGGTTAGCCCACAGATCCATCTAGCCCACTATCCTACATCTCACAATGGCACATGGTGGATGCTGAAGGGGAGGGTATTTAAGCAAAGCCTATCCAGATTGGTCTGTCCCCTACCCCCTCTCCTCTCAGCATTCAAGACTAGGTAGTCCTCACTTGGAAGCTGCACCCTAAAGATCATCCTCCATGACCATGCCAAATCCCCTTTGAACCCAGGTCTAAAAACATTTCTTTAGTTCTATTTTGTTGCTTTTCTAAAAGAAAAAATAATTCAAAATCAAAAAGATGCTATAAAAATATCTAATAATAGCTAAAGTAGTTTTATTTCACAAGATATTAAATTCCACTTCTTCATGCTGTTGAGGGCATTCACTATCTTATCTCTGTCTTACTTCGTGACCTATCACTAGCACATCGGAGCATCTTCTACATAAGAATAAATAATGAAGGTCCTAGGAGACTTCATGGAATATATGACACTTCGCTCATCTTTGGAGTCACAATATTAAGAGCCGGGATTTTGGGGGGGAGGATAGGATTGGAAGGATGCTACAAGAAAGGTGCTGTCGATGATGAATGGCATGTATCTAATTTTTCTGAGATTCTTCTTGATTCTAAGATTTTTTTCTTGGAAAAGAAGCCTTTCCACCATCCGCTGAGATGGGTAAGACCCCCAACACTTATGAAACAATATCATCACTCTTCACAAAAAAGAAGAAGAGCTGTATAATGCATTTTTACCGCTGAAATAGGGAAAAAAGAAATTAAAGATCCAAAATACAAGCCCTCCAGTTCCAGTGCACTGATTGCCTCGGTCCACAGGGAATTAGTTAGGATATGGCATATGCTTCTGTTCAAAACTCCAATTAATTTACATAATTTCTAAGAATAGGTTTCACTGAAGTGAAAGGAAAGCTTTTAATTAGTATTAGACTCAAATTGATACACTGTATAATGAACTGCTCTCTAATTCCTTTATGCACAGTGCTATGAGAAATACTCTGTTAAAAATGGGGGGAAAAACGGCTTTCCATCCAGCTGTGTGCTGAGTCTTCTCTCTGAGTTTATTTCCTTTCCTAAGGAAGGCCAAGCACTTCCATGCCTCTACTGTCTGTTTAAGCCCCCATTAAGGAGCCTGTACCAATGCTTCCAACTTGCAGAAAAACATGCAACAATTATAACGAGTGTTTTGGGTGTCCCATGAAATGGAGCAGACCTTCCACCACCTCTACGCTGAGAAGCATGTCCCACTCCCTCTCTCCCACCCTGGGCAGGCCAAATTTTGGAGATCAGCTGCTTTAGACAGCACCAGACTCCACCTTGGGCATGCCTGTGTGCACATGCTAGTAGCTCTTTTAAGGTAGCTACACCTCCTTGCTGCTGGGGTTTCACCCACGCAACGTGGGGATGAATGGGTTGGGAGTATTTCTTCACCAAACTTCTGGGCTCAGTAGGGGATGTGGCATCGACAAGTCCCTACTGTCTGTCCCCAGTCAGGGCTGGTGCATAAATCAGCCCCAGAAGCAGATCAGAGAGCCCATGCCAATTCACAATCCCATCCCTGTTCCCCCATCTCTTGAGTAAAATTATTTCACCCTGGGCATGTCTACACATGCATTAATGTGCAATAGTTACTGTGCATTTAGTTTAGTACTTGCTTACAAAACACGCAGTAATTATCGTTACTGCGCAGTACCACTGGCTAACAGCGTCTTTGTGATGCTTATTGCATAGTAGCCTAATGCTACTGTGCAGTAGCGATTAGCACAGGTTTTGCCCAGCCTGCTACTGCACAGTGTTATTAGGCTAATGCGCATTAAGTGTCTCCCGTAGACGCGCCCCCTGTGGAGTAGCTCCTTCTTTCTGTGTACCTATTCTGGCTGGTGAGCGGGGTACAGACATACTTCCAGCTCCTTCTGCTCCACCACTGCCCCCTTACCCGCAGCGGGACATACTGGATAAAGGGCTCCAACGAATTTCACACGGTCCAAGGCCCCTGATACTCCTCATGACAACAGGCAGCAGATAAGCGATCCTAGTGCCAGCAAGGGTGCCAGAATCTGACCCTTTATTAAGAGATCACGGTGTTTTACAGCTTTATATACATAGCCAATGAATGAAGGGACGTGCCAGCCACACACGGAGGAGGGGACTTGTGTCTCCACCAGGTACTACATGGGACGAGTGCAGCGAGCAGAACTTGGCCTACAAAGAAGGTGCGGGGGGGGGCAATATCTTTGGCAGCATCCAACATTTTCTTCCCCACATGGTGACGGCCAGTTGGACCTTTCTCCTCGCGCTGCTCACATGCAGCTCGGAGGACTCTAAATCCAGGCTGGTTTGCACTAGAGAAGGATTTTGTTCCCCAAGTTATATGCCCTGAAGACAAGAGTTTAGAACAGAAATAACCCCCCTGCCTTAACCACCGAGGACCCATTCAGGCGCTGAGTGGGACTGACAGCTTGTTGCGGCACTGTGCAGGTCCTCACGGCAATGCTAGAATTAGATTAAGCAGCCAGAGTACGAGGAATTAATATGGTACAAGCGCAGCAGAAGCTCGTTCAAAGGGTCACGATCTCCAGCATGAGTGATTACGGCCGCTGCCGGCGTTCGTGAGTTTTGAATGGAAAATAACACAACCCTCAGCTCCAGCAAAGTCTGCCGCTTGCAGCCTGAACTGCATCAGCAAGAGCCAGAGCTGTGATGAGTCTCCCTAAGACTCTTGAGAAGCAATTAAACGAAGCCACGCTCCCACTGTGTTTCCGTGCGCACGCAGCAAACCCATTTGCAAATTCTCCAACCTGCTGAGACTCTGACCCTTTGGGTCACTGGCAAGACGGTGGTAGAGAGATGCACTTCAAAATCATTGACACTGTAGTGCCCTGCTCTAACTTACAATGGGATGAACACCCCGGGACCTCGGAGCACTTAGCAACTATTAGTTAACAAACTCCACACGCAGTATAACCCCTATTCCACCTGCAGGATGTGATCCTGGGATGGGGGACACGACTAGCTTGAAGTCATACGCTAGCAAGCATCGTGCCAGTGACAGAGCTGGGAACAGAACAGAGTCTAATTCAGACACATCTGGGCATCCAATTAGATACTGAGTTTTAAAAGTGCCTACGGGACTCAGCAGCCTATAGGACTTAGGGGCACCATTTCATGAAGCATTCACATGCTTACAGAAGGGAGGCATCTCACTTCCTTACAAACGCCTCCTAACTCCCACCCAGAATGAGTGACTGGCACAGGTATTCAGCGCCAAAATAACTTAGGAACATGGCACTGGATGACGCTACATGCATCCTTGAACACTGATGCCTATAACCATAAGTAACTTTATAACAGATACCTGGTCTTGAAGAGACATACATGAATTCTCAGAGCAGCTATCAGGGTCTGTAGACACCTAAATATCTCTGTAAATGTGGCTCTAAGGCACTCAGGAATGTAATGCTTGCTCACTATGTCTACACTGCAGACAGCAGTGGTATCAAGACTGGTAGTATTTACTATATTACACGTACTGCATTGTGTAAACTACCGCATTGCTGTAGTGTAATACTCGTGGCCATTGCAGCATGAAGCTCAGTGCAGCCTGATTTGCACGGCACAGCTGCAATCTAAAATAGGCTGTGCTAAATTCAGTGCTGTTTCTCATACCCAAGCCAGGCTGGACATCTCCACGTTACCCTGGTGCATAGACAGACCCAAGCAACGGGATTTAGACTACTGAGCCCCCTCTGAAAATGGGGTGTTGCATAACGTTTTCAGGAGCGACTCATCATGACGGGCCAGTGCACCCATTTTGCATATGCAAAAACTTCCTTCACGGCCACTCTGCTGCTGAGCACAATCCAGTTCCAGGGGCTCCCGAATGGGTCAATGGATGAAACTCTGGATTCACCCCAGCTTCTCCGACCCACTAGACATGTGCTCTGGTAGCGAGCGTGCGGGCTATTCAGACCCAGGACTCGATGCTCAACCAGCTTTGTGCTGGCCCAACCTTGCAACTAGCCTAATCCCATGTGCCAGATCCAGCCGCCTGCCAGCCCAACTCTGCATATGGCCCTATCCTGTGCATGGGCCTGACCCCATGCACGACACAATTGCACACACCGGATCTGAATATGCTCCAGCCCAATCCCACACATGGCCTGATCCTGTGCACTGGAACTGGCCACATGCCGGCCAAATCCCATGGGCTGGATCTGGCTGCAGAGTGACCTTGCACAGCAGCCAAACCACAGATCAGTGATCCTAAGCACAGGGCCATGTCATCTAGCCTGCGGGTCTCCCCACGAGTCTGGGAATTTGGCAGTAGAGAAGCAGCCACCACTCCCCTCCTGCTAAATTTCTGCCATGTGACAAGCCCCATAGGCCAGCTGATAGGGAATGAAATGCTACTGATTTTTAAAAAGCTCTCTTGTTTTAGAGCAGCGGAAGAATCAGATCCTGGCATGTCTCAATGAAGAAGGTAGCTTCTGTTTTTACTGTCTAATAATAAGCTCCCTCCCAATGTTTTCCCCAGCATCCCAGGGGGATGAGATGCTTCCAACAGTCTCGCTGTAATCACACCTCTCATCCCAATAGGCAGTCGGGAATAAGACAATAATAATCATATTAATATCAATTACAACCATTTCTAAGCTGCCTCCATAGGCATCTAGTTTTAATGGTTCATTAAGAAAAAACAGCCCTTCCGAATGCTGCACCCTGCATTATTTGCACGTGAGTCGGGCTCGTTTTGCAATTCATCAGCTTCCTTTTCTAACCCCGGAGAGATCTCCCTGCAGACGCACCCTGCACCGAGGCAGAATTTCCCGAGGAACTGGAGCGGCATCAAGCTAGCGGTCTGCGATGCGACAGCCCCCACCGAGGGGGAGAAGTCATGCAAGATCCCATAGCCGAAGTAACCGTGAAGCCGACTGGGCCAAACGCTGCCCTCCAACGCCTCCCCTGAAATCTGGGGTAGCCCTATGCCTGCACTCAAGGGCTGAAGATAGCCGTGTGCATTTTAGGACTCGTCTGTTAAACAGTTACCATAGAAACAAGAATTGCAGCGTAGTCACCCTAAATGGAAAATCCAAAGCACCTTTTCTCTATCCTTCAAACTGTTACAGATGGCGAAACTGCTGAGGAGCAAAAACTCCTTCCTACACACACAGCCCGCCAGATGCTTCGATTCATCTCAAAACGTAAGCAGCAGAGAAAGAGTTAAATGCACGCAGACTCCCCTCCCGCATTACCGTCCTCCAGCAAAACGATAGGAGTCTCCAGCCAATCCCAATCCAACCACACCAGGCCTTCGACAGCCATTATTATATGGTTTATCCCCATTTCACAGGCAGGACAGTTGAGGTGCACAAGGGCTCAGCTTCATATTTTCTAACGTGACAATTCAAAGCAGGGCCACCCAAATCCTGAATTAACGGCCAGACTTTCAAGGGGTTCTGGGCATTCCCAGCTACCTGTTGGGGCTGATTTGCTCTTTGCTTATAAAGAAGTAAATGAGGAGTAACTCTAATGAAGTCAGTGGAGATGCACTACAGCAAGAGACGTAAGAATGGGGCTTCCTGGAAAAGCTTGCTTAAAAGTGCCTGTGCAAACAGCTCAGGGTCAGGCTCTGCTTGCATTTATGCTACTGTGAATCAGAGCAACTGCACTGAAATCACCAGCGTTATCTCATACCCCCCCCACTGCACCTAGGAGAATACAGCTCGAGAGGCGTACGGTTAGGCAATCTCCTTGGAAACGAGTTTAGTGACATGGCCAAGGACACTGGGGAAGTCAGTGTCAAAGACTGGCCTCAGGAAATCTCCAGCGCTAATTCTGCTGTCAGAAAGCTGAAGAGACCGCATTGCTAGGCTGGCCTCTCAAGGCCTGACAACCTTTGGTGTTTAATATTTAAAGAAGCAATGAGTACGATTTAAAAAACCGAGGATGGTAGGACCAAATGTTCACTCAAAATGGAGAATCGCTTCAATTAATAGAGAAGTAGGGCTGGAAGGGACCTCAAAAGGGTATGCAGTCCAACCCCCTGCCTGGGGCAGGAAAGGTCTTGGGTCCCATAGGGAGATCAAACCTGCAGCCTTGAGGTCATCAGCCCCATGCTCCAACTAACTGATCTACTTGGCCTCTCTGCTTATGTCAGAAGTTATGGTCCCCTTTACGGGAGTTTCCTCTGGAGTTTTATTCCTTACCCTTAACAGTTATATGCAGCTGTTGCTCCAGATCGACAGCCACCCCAGAAGCAGCTGCATTTTGTGTGCCTGGACAATGACATGCTTCATTCTCTATAGCACCTACGATCCTCACAAACAGCAAGACAAGGTTCCTTGGGTGAATTTGGTATCTTTTATTAGACCAACCCAAATGGTTGGAGAATAGTTATTAAGCAAGCTTTCGGGTTCAAAAACCCTTTGTCAGGCTAAGGAAGCTTCAGCAGTTGGTGTGTGCTCTTCCTGGATGGAAATAAAATATATCAAATTCCCCCAAGGAACCTTGTCTGCCTATGTCCTTAGACCAACACGGCTATGACCCAAAACCCTCACAAACAGCAATGCATTTAGGGAGGGAAGTGCCAGTATCCCATCTGAGTCACTGAGAGGTTAAGACGCATGTCTAAGACCCAGCAGAAAGCCCATGGGAGGAGCAGGGGTAGGAACTGCAGCCCAGATCCTGAGTCACCATCCAACACCTTGATATGTTCATCTTTGCTCCTGATGGGGGAGAGTGGTGGGGAGCAGCTATAGGCTTTTAAGTCACTTTGCAACGATCTGTCCCTCTATATTAGAAAAGATGAATAGATTTAGTGAGAAGGGACAGCAGCAGGCTGAATGGAGGTGTTCAGCCGGGAGAGTTGAACTCGGTGCAGCCTAAAGCAGCCACGTGGATGGCACAGAGCATCACTTCAGGAGGCTGACAAGTGCGGTGGATGCAAGGGAACAGATGGAATATAAATAATCTGGCAGGCTGTAGCAGGACGGGGACCAGGAGGTTATTAGAGCACAGCAGACCTTGCAACCGCAGGCCGAGCAATCAGCACTTGGAGGGACTGGGGACAGTCTCGATTCTGAGTTGAACCTGCACGAGAGCAGGCAGCCGCGGAGTAAAAACTCCTTTAGTTTTCTATATGTCCACTCCCTCCAGTGCAGGATCATCCTGTGCAGGTTTCTTCCTCTTAGCTTTGTCGAGCCTGCTTTAAGCATCTCAAGAAGAGCTGGTCAGAAAACATGATCAGATAACTGTGAACAATTCTGGTGCCATTTGGGCCCTTTTTGTGTCAGAGTTTTGAAGGACAATGTCCTCCAAATGTAAAAAAATCTACCAATCACTATGGAAAATTCCTAGCCTAGAGTTTTTCATCTAGATTTTAAATTTCAGATCAAAATACTACTGAATTTTTTTATGCTTTTGAGCAGCTCTCATTTCAAGGGGTGAGACTGCCCTAGGGAAAATCTTCTCTTTTTAATTATTCTTTAGTAAAAATCCATCCCATTACTCTCAGCATCAATTATTACTGTTGCTGATTACGGTGCCCTTACTCAGCCACCCTGGAAACATCCCGTCTACTTTATTTAAGGATCTCTCTACCTCCTAAAATAGAAACAGAAAAGCCCTTGTACATTAAAGGCACATTGCGCTAGGTGCTGCACAAACAGGGAGGATGTCCAATCTGAGTTTAACAGGACAGGTTTAGGAGAATTCATGCCAGTTAAAAGGCATGGCCCAAGGATTTTGCATGCTGGAGAATTCATCATATCCCTAGACTAAATTCCCCATTCTTGCTGTGAAAAAGTGACCCTTGCTTCTAGTGTGAATTTGACTACTGTCAGCCTCTAGATGCCGGCTCGCACTATTCCTGGGCTCCAGATTAAAGGGCTCTCTGCCGTCGGAAGTCATCTCTCCTGGTAGGTTCGTACAAGCCATTTTTAGGCTGAAGCTAGCAGTAGATACAAACAAGTATTCCTACGGGAAATGCCCCGTGATTTCTAGTTACAAAGGGGTGCAATGGCATCCTAGAAAAAAATCATACTCCCAAGGATATTTTTGGGCCTCTGCTCAATACAACTGAATATACCGCCTACCAATATGTTAGAACAAGGTTGAAAAAGCCCCTCTCTCCTTTCCATAAGCGATGGGAATTAAAAAAAAAAAAAAAAAAAAAAATGCAAAATGCCTAAGCGACTGAGGGGCATAAATTTTGCCAAAAAGTGCTTGTTCCTAAGGTTAAGTCTCCTACTTGCAGAAGTGACTGCAGCGTACTGAAAACACAACACAAACTGGCTACGGTATCAGTAGCAGCCTAGCAGGAGCACCACAGACCTCAGCGTGGTTTCACCACTTGACTCTGTTTCAGGAGTGTTTTTCTGCCCGTGCCAAACTCCATGAGGCTAAAGCTACCCTGCTAGCAGGACCCACGCTGGCTTCTTTCAGGCTAGACCCAGGTCATTTCTACACAACATCACTTAGAGTGCTGTGAAGATCTAAGGAACCTAAGCTTTTCAGGAAAATTGATGCTCCTAACTCACTTAGGCACCCTGGAGACATCTCATCTGCTTTAAGGAGCAATATGATGTTCGTGAAATAGAAACAAAAGATAAATAAAAATATTACAAAGGGTGTTATAATGTCTTTTCTCTAAGCCTGTTCAGGAGGTGCAGCTCATATAGTATTATGGGTAGCAGTAAAATGACAGGGAAAGTCATTTTTTGGCCCCCACCCCAGCATTTTTACAAAGCCTGCCTAGTGTAACCGCAAAAAAATTCTGTAAGATGTTGCACAGGAAAAGGTAGCACTTAGCAGCTTCTTGGTACCCGAGAAGCAGCAGGGATACAATTCTAGAGACAAGAGGTCTCCTCCGGCTCTGCTGCTAGTCCTTATGGCAGCCTTGGACAAGACACTTCAGCTGAGCCTCAGTTTCTCCATCCGTAAAATAGGCACAAAGTTTCCTCCTCTGTAAAGTGCGTTGAGATTCAAATAGGAAATTCCCGTTGGTGCAGCACAGCCTAGTAGGCGCACACACTCTCAGGCCATATGGCTTAGCAACCAGATCAGCGATTCTCAACCTGGTTGCCTTTGCAAACCAAAGCCCTGCTGCTTTGCACTGCAGTTGAAATAAATGAGCCTAGAGGAGAACCACTTGTGCAACACCCCCCATCCAACCTCACCCCAAAGCCAGAATCCGGGGTGCAGATTACAAGGCATTGACCTGAACCATCTGTCTTCCTTGGTCTGTGGTCCTACAGTAATGCTCATCTCAGTGCATTCATTCAGCTTTGCATTGCTCGCTTCTCCTAGCAGATGTGCATTGTAGCGGCTCATCTATTCATTGATCGAGCCCCGATGCCCTATATAGGCCTTCTAGTCAAATGCAGACCTGAATTTAGTGTCCTACTTGTAGCGACTGGCACACAAGAGTGGGATGTAGCTACCATTTGCATCCAAGTGCTTCTGAATCCCAAGCCCAAGTAACAAGCTTCCCATTTACAGCTGGGTTGGCTAGGGTCAGCCTTTGAGATGAATCCAGAGCAGGGCTTGAACTTTCCATCAGTGCTATAGCAAGACACCGGAAGTGCTCTACCTCCATTGCATCCCAACACCTTCATGCCATCATGAAAATAACTGAGCATAAGCTTTACATACTGACAAGTGACAGTAATAGTAAGTTGAGCTTTGTCAGAAATAGTCTAGTCTTCTTTTATGTAGAACACGAACAGGAAAAGAAATGAAATAAAAGAAAAAAAGAGGGCTGGGAGGGACCTCGGGAGGTCAGTTAGTCCAGTCTCCTGCTCCTGGCAGGAATATAAGTACCACCTCTGTGTTCTAACAATAGTTTGTGCATCAAGGTAAGGAAAGTTTTTTCTGCTTCGTGGAAAGAAATGATGGATACATGAAATAAGAAGCCAGTTGCCATCATAATAAGGGACCACTGGAATTCACCTGTGTATAAAGAGCCAACACAAGACCTACACACCACTTATGCCTGCTGATATTTTCACATTAGACAGAGTAAATAGGTACTCTGCAATGCACTGACTTCTTCTTAGGCCTCTGCCTAGTTGAAGTACTAATCCGTTGGATTTCAACACCCTCAATTCTAGCCAAGAAGTTGCCAGCACCTGTTTTCAAAAGGCAAATTACATCCAGCCACATTAGAAGACAATGTAGTGAAAGGACCATATGTGGTATAGAGGACCGCGTACAAGACTAGGACTCCATTTCCCCAGCAGCCCTTCCTTGCACCCGTCTATGGCTCATGACTGAGAACAAACAGCCCTGCAACCAAAGATCAAGGTGAGACATTCAAACCCAACCGAAGTAAAATACTTCAGCCACACTATATCGAATTAGACTGTGGCATTCACCAATTCCTGAAGTGGCTAAGAATTTAAGAAGCGGGTCAAAAATCAACTACACATTAATATGGAAATCAAGACAATGCAGAATGTATATAATTGTAGGCAAGAAAAATTTTGGAAGGCATATTAAACCTTATGCTTCAGGGCAGGAGCCAGGCTGTAATTAGCAGAGGACAGGATGAGAAGCCAAGCGAAAGATAAATTACCCCACTTTTATCTACTAGAGGAGTTTTCTTTCCAAAATTTAGTACAGGTTACTCTCAGAAGTAGGATTGCACCTTGAGTTTCATCCAGTATCACTAATCCTTCATTCAGAAATCCCACTGAAGCCTTCTTTTGAGGACATGGGTGAAATAGGTGGGGCTTTATACAGAGGACTTATTATAAGGGCCTTTAAAAATGCAAGATATACCCAGTTCTACCCTCTCCCAAAAACTTCATATGACTATGGGCAGATATCTCACTTGTGACCCACTGGAGCAGGACATAACAGAGCATTGCCCAGACAATGTAAATGCATGATGCAAAATCGTTCCATTTACTTGTACATTGTAAGCTCTTGAATTAAAAAGAAAAAAAAAAAACGCATCTCTTACCTTGAACACTTCCATTGGAAGAGGACATTTTGCTGCATCATTAAGGGATTTTTCCCGAGCGCATTTCCACTCAGATATAGTCTTCAGAGAATAGATTTCTAAAGCAACAATACAACGACAGTCACGTAACAATTTAAGGATCAAGCACTCTTGTAACGTGTTCATCTCACTATGCTCTAGGAAATTGTATAGTCTATTTAAACCAAACAATGCATGTTAAACCACGCTGTACAGTACTATTAAAACCAACACAAAAGAGAAACTAATAGAAAGCAAGAGTTGAGAAATGTACTTCATATCTTCATGTCTTTTTTTTTTCTTGAAAAACATAGGGGGGGGGTTTTGGTTTGGTTTTGAAAACCAGATCCTTTTGGGCTTTCAATCGTCAAAACCTGATTTTTGGAGCTTTTGGCTTTTCAACTGAATTGAAAATATTTTGATAAATCCAGAAGTTCTCTCATTAACTTTCCCGTTTCGCTGAAAAGATGCTTTTGTCCAAAACACCAAAAAAAAAATTGCGTTTAACTTTTGGCGCAAGTACATTTGTCAGTATTAGAATCCAAGTTACAATGCCAAGTCAAAAGCAAGCGGTTATGAATGCTGATCAGACTGAAGTACACTTTTATGACTATCTTCATAGGGGATTCACGTTGCTTTTAGTGAATATCCTTAAATAGATTTAATGTCGTTAGTCATATTAGCAAATCCTTTTGTGATTCATTGCAGTAAAATGCCTATAAATCATCTACTGTAGAAAACAATACAATGAGGAAGAACTTTATATTGGATTTATTTCTGCCCTACATAACATATTGTTACTCAGAGCAAGTTACTGCAGAACATTCATACCGAGGTCTTAAAGCTAAGAGATAAGATAGATTGCAACAATTATTAAAATGGAAATGAACATTTAGCCAATAACAGGCAGAAATCCAGATACAGAATAAACAGGATCTAATTCTATTGACATCAATGCGGTTGCATCCATTTACCCCTATGGTGTATTTGGCCCAATTTGCATTTGAAATTCCATACTTTTAAAAAAAAAAAAAAAAAAAAAAAGAAAAAACACCAGCGTGCATTTGCTCGCTGCCAAAGATTTACTGCTGCATCTTACAATTCTGAGGGAGAAGAGGAAAAAAAAATAAGGAATTGGCAAGCGCTGCCGTCACCTAGCACTGCTGCTACAAGAGAATTTTATGCTCTGATCTCAACAGATTTAAGACCTTATCAAAATAGGATTTGCAGAATCACTCAGTGGAAGTGGAAGTATTTATACATCCACTATATCAAACTATGCTACTTCAGGCAGACATCAAGGATATGCATATGAATTTAAGCACCCTTAAACGGAAATGTTAACCTTTCAGGGCTGTATTTTTAATTCCTTGCCTGTCTGGTTTTTAATGTGATCTTGAGCCCCCATTTACAGGGCAAATTTGAGTCATGGTCTTTAGCATCAAGTAGACCTTTTACTGAAGTGGTCATTATTTTATGCACCTGTTACCATGTTCACCCTAGTGTTTCTGGAATCGCTGCTCCTGCTTGAAGGCATGAATGAAAATCACCCACACCTACTTCCTGGCCTGAATGCTGTCACTGTAGCTAAGGGGAAAATTCACAGGAGTACAATTCATTCCCCTAGGGACAGGGTATTGCTTGGTGAAGAGGGACACTGGCCATGTCTACACGCTCATTAATGTGCCGTAATTACGGCGCATTAAAATTTAGTACCTGTAATGACAGATACTAACATAATGAACCATAAATCGGCGCTACCTTGCAATAGCGCACTTGAATGCTTTTTGTGCGACATTAATGCACATTAGACTAAATCTACTGCGCATTAGCGCAGCCTTTGCCCACTGTGCTAATGGGTGGTAGAATTACTCTTCTGTGCATTAAGCGTCTCGCACAGATGCACCCAATGTGACTCGGATACAAGAGGGTGTCCCCTGGCTATGAGAGAGAAGGGCACTGCAGCTGCCTGGGACCTGGTGCACCATATTTCCCTGGCTGGATGGTGTGCTGCGGGGGAATAGGACCAAGGCTCGCTCAACTCCCTGCCCTACACCACCCATTCTGATGTAAATATGGCTGGAAGATGTAGCAAGCTGCAGCCTTGATCCTGCAGCAGCCAAGGGGAGCTCCAGGCTGCCCTGGTGCCAGCCCCAGGCTGGCTGAGGGCAGGGGGAGCCAGGCCTGGGCTCCAGGGAGCAGGAGGGAACTGTTCCAGAGTGGGGGACAGGTCCCAGCCGCGTGGAGCTCAGGATCACCAGCACTGGTTTGGAGCGATGCCGTGTGGCCAAGTGATAGCAGCACCCTGAGCTCTCCCCTCGCTTTGCTTGCTGAGGGGACGGGGGAGCTCTCTGTCCCTGGTCCTGGCACTGTTCAGCTCCTGGCTCTCCCCAGAAGCATCTCCCCCCAGTCCTGGTGCTGCTTACCCTCTGCCCCCATGCATCTTCCCCTGGGCCTGGTGCTGCTCAGCTCCCAACACCCCCCGGACACGAGTGGGGAGCGGGAGTCAACCGAAGCATGGGCTGAGCAGGCAGCAGCAGGGCTAAGGAGATGGAGCAATTCTCTGTCCCCAGCCCAGTGCTGCAGGGACAAAGAGCTCCCCCATCCTGGCACTGCTCCTGGGGGGAGCTGAACAATGCTGGGACAAGGGACAGAGCGCTCCCTGTCCCCTCAGCAAGCCAAGCAAAGGGCGAGCTCAGGGCACTGCTGACAGGCAGCCAGGGGCACATAAATATTAATTTTTTTAAATTTTAGTTGCCCCGCAGGCCAGATAGAATGGCCTGGCGGGCCGCATTCAGTCCACAGGCCGCATTTTGCTCACCCCTGCTCTAACATGAACTAACAGAGAGGCTAGAGATCTCTTCTTCAGATGGGACATGCGACTCTGAGGGTATCACCAAACCTGGCCCCATCTCAGCCATCCCCCATTATTCTTTCCCAGACATCTGTTTTCATTTCTTTTGCTCAGCTTCAAGCTAAGATGAACCTTCCTTTCTCTCCTCAGACTGATCTCCCAAATGCAGCTGTCAGCAGGGTTCCCTAGCCGGTTCTGCATCCCATGGCCTTGTGGATGGAGGATTTCCTGCTTATAAGGATTGGCCCTCATAATACAGCTGCCTCCAAGAGCTGAGTATCTCCTTTACTGGGCTCAAAA
>NW_005841853.1:3192283-3228471 GCF_000455745.1 Alligator sinensis | reverse complement strand
CACTCTTTCTTTTGGGGCTTAGACTTAACAATCAGAAAAAGGCCCTTTGTATACCAGGCTTAGACCTCTTGCAGCCACAGATCTTAACCTTTTTATACAGCCCAGATCCTAGAGGCATTTGATTTGGGGGGGGGACCCAAGTTTCATTTAATTTCTAGCTCCCCATAGAGAAAAAACTAGAAAAAGGTGGCTCCAAAAAGGCTTTATAATCAGGAAACAGAAAACAGCCCGATGATCACTATGTTTTTAAATCTCGAGGCCAGATTCTAGTCCTCCTATCAAGTGTCTGTGGATTTAGGCGCCTGCATACAATTCTCTTGCACCCTGGTCAAGTCCTGAAAAACCGTTCAGGCATCAACTTTTGTAATACGCTGACACTCTTAACACCAAGTCACAAAAAACAACGAGAAGGAGGAGAAGGAGTCACATACCTTTTGCATCAACTATTTTTCAGGGACTTGTGCAAGGTAAAACAGAATCCCATTGGGGTATCTACTTCCATTTGTAATGTGGGGAACAGAATCTGACCCTGGGTTTTTGACAACTCCTCCAAACACATGGGGTTAGCCAGGTACAAACACCTGCTGTGGACTGCCAGGGTCAGATACTCAGCTGTGGTGTTGAAGCTACACCATTCACACCAGCTAAAGGATCCAACACAAACTATTTCCCTGCACTCTTACTGTGTTTTATATTTACTAATGCCCTGAAAGGCTTCCTGTTCCCTACAGTGACTGCAGTGGAGTTGCAGGAGATAGCCAACACAGGGCGGCTGGTGTTCCTTGCACTAACACTGGGTGAAAATTAGTTGCAATTTTTTTTTGCATATAGTCAACAACCTGCGGAAGATAAAGATGCATCTAATGGTTTCAATAACTGGAGAGCAATATTACGTACGCATTCTGTTAGACTGAGACAACTGAGTTACGTTGGCAAGTTTATGGACACTAAATCACATGGTTAAAGGAGCATAACGCATTTTCTTTAAGAGATAGTGTTGCAGGTAATTGAACAAAGAGGACTGTGACCATTTGTATTCAGGGTAATAAGAAATAAGCAATTAAAATCACTGTCAATTCATCTTTACCTAAAAAGTCATACAAACCGAGGCAATCTCACCTCATCTAAACGCTGGGCACCAGATCCCCAATTGTGCCATGATTTATATCAGCTGGTGACTTGGCATATTGGTACAGGTGGACCCCCCCACTACATCCACTGTATATCAGGTTAAAAGGCTTAAGCAGTGTAAAGGGGTGCTAGAAGCCCTGGTTCCATGTATGCAAGGACAACCTGGGCAGAAAGTGTGACCACCATGAGGACCTTTGCAAACCCCGGCATGGGAGCAATGCAGACTAGGGTTGAAGGTAGGCTTGCTGCCCATGGTGCTGCACCAATTCTGGGCCGCAAGGCACTATCAGAGGGGTGTAAAGATCACCTGGAGGGATCTTTGCCCACCTGACTCTAGGTTGTAAGCTATATCCTCAGCTCCATGAGAAACAGCAGACTTTCCCCAATGGGAAACATGTAAAAAACAAAGTGAAACCCAGACCAGCAGGCTCTGGGTTAATGTTCAGTATAGGGGGAAAAATATAGCATAGTCACACAAGAAATAAAGTCTATGGTGCATTTCTTTTTGATAGATCAAGAAAGCAGACCATAAAGGCACCGTAAGGACCAGCAGAAAGTGCCTGTGATGGAACAATGTCATCTTACATTAGCTGAGGGCCTTGCAGAGATGAACCCGATATTTTGGTGTCCTGGGACAGGGGGCTAGAGGTTGCTGAACAGCAGGCTGCCCATCTAGGGGCCCTTTTCATAGATTTCATAAATTTTCATAGACGTTAGGGCTGGAAGGGACTTCAAAGATCATCAAATCCAGGCCCCTGTCCCAGGGGCGGGAAGTCAGCTAGACTCAAAGGATCCCAGTAAGATAAGCATCCAAGCATTTCTTGAATGAGTCCAGAGTAGATGCCTACACCACTTCTGGAGGGAGTCTATTCCAGGTCTTGGGGGCTCAGACTGTAAAGAAATTTTTTCTTATGTCGAGCCTAAAATGGTCTTGTAGGAGTTTATGACCATTGGTCCTTGTTATCCCTTGGGGTGCTCTGGTGAACACATGTTCCCCCAGATCCTGATGCACATCCCTCATGTACTTATAGGCTGCTACCAGGTCACACCTGAGCTTGCGCTTTTCCAGACTGAAGAGTCCCCTGGCTCGCAGCCTCTCTTCATAAGGCCTATTCTCTTGCCCTCTGATCATGCGCGTGGCTCTCCTCTGCACTCTCTCAAGCTCCTCGACATCCTTCTTGAATTGCGGAGCCCAAAATTGGACGCAGTACTCCAGCTGTGGCCTCACCAAGGCCGAGTACAGCGGGAGGATGGCATCCTGAGATTTACTTGAGAAGCATCTATGGATGCAAGCCAGCGTTATTAACCACAGCATCGCATTGAAGGCTCATGTTCATCTTGTGGTCAGTCATGACCCCCAAGTCTCTTTCAGCCGTGGTGCTAGCAAGTGTAGCACTGTCAGGCCTATAAGTATGCTGCGGGCGGGGTTTCCGCCCCCCCGAGGTGGAGCACATTACATTTAATCGGTATTGAACATCATCAGGTTTGTGTCCGCCCACTTACTAAGTTTATCCAAGTCAGCCTGGATCACTAGCCTGTCCTCAGGTGTGGACGCTATGCCCCAAAGTTTAGTGTCGTCGGCAAACTTAACCAGTGCGCTTCTGACACCAGTGTCCACAGCGTTGATAAAGATGTTGAAGAGAACCGGTCCAAGGACAGAGGCTTGGGGGACGCCCCGGTCACGGAGCACCATGACGATTCGCTGCCATCAACCACTACTCTCTGGGTCCGACCTTGGAGCCAATTTCCCAGCCATCGGACTGTGGTGTAGCCGAGGCCACAGTTGGCCAATTTTGAATCATCCCATTCACCCACCCCTACTTACACCCCAGGGTCTATCACTCGGGGGCCAGATCCTATCAGGAGACACAACTGCTTGGCATTTTGGAGGGTCAGGCCCAAAATAGGATAAATACACATTGGTTTTCTAAGGTACTCACAGCTTCTGGACATGAGGCCAGATCCTATTCCAACTATCGGGCATGTGAGTGGCCTCAGGTGCCTAAGCAGGATCATATTCCTCCCTGTCTGAGTCCCTGAAAGAAGAGTTGGTGCAATTGGTGGGTCCTCCTCCTCCTTGTGGCTTTTCTATCACTCAGTCTTAAGGGTAAGATGATGGTGTGGTACACAACCAGATGCATTAACTGATTTCCAAGGATTTGAGCAGGGTAGAACAGGAGCACATTTGAGCCTGTAAGTTTATTTAGATGCCTAATACCTAGAGCAGCATCTGGCCATTTCTTTTCCAAACTCGAAAAGTTTATAGCCCTATTATTTCTCTGCTCCAGTTGTCACCTTGCCGAACAAGAAGTTAGGACACCACTGCAGGATGCACTAAGGACCAAATTCAATTAGCGGGCTCTTCCATTTTCATTTCTTGAGTTAACAACATCCATGAAGCAGCAGCACAGTGACTTTCATGCATTTTGTAACATTTGGCTTTGCCAGTGAACACTGTACCATACAGCCAGCAGCCTTCACTGTGCATGAAGGGAAGCAGTTGCATCCCCAGCGGTGAAGCCGAAAGGAGAAAGTGAGATATCTGAGGGCTTTGTGCAAGTCTGAGACTTAGAAATCCTCGGCCTTCAATTGCTGTTGGGCTTGTCTGTGGAGTAGGGAGAGCAACATTTGGGAATGTAGGTATGGAGAATGAGGGGACAAGCATAGGGATTAGGAGGGGATTAATTAGGAAGAGGTGGGGCAGGTTGGTAGAGTAGTTGATGTGTCTCACTACAGCTCCACAGGTGTGAGGAGCTTGGGCCTTGCTGAGGACTCCTGCCAAAAGCCACCACCAGCTGTCCAGTAGTAAATGGAGACCCAAGAGTCACCAGCTGGACACCCAAGAGTCTCCGGAGTCGATGGGTGAAGTGACCTGCTCTGCTAACACAGGGAAAGCTAAGACAGAGCACACGGTTCCTACACCAAGGTCCATGCTTTGGCTAAGAAACCATTTGCACTCGTCCAAGAGAAATTTGCCTGTTTGTGGGTTCAGTACAAGCCAAGTTGTCAGAGCCAAGCGAGTCCCCACTGTTGTGCAGGATGAGGGCAGCAAATAAATGCACCTCAAATAAATGGGGGAAAAAGGCCTGCAAGGGGAACAAAAGTCTCCTAATCCAGCCCAACTCTTCCAGGAAAAGTCATCTGACAGGCATATCCCCCAGGGTGATATTGGTCCTGTTGTCATATAGACACAGCAGATGCTTTTATTCAGAAAATGCCCTTCAGGGGAATACAGGCTAGAGCCTTGTTCTTTCACCTCTAAAACATCAAGCTTTTGCCCCCTGCCCGGCTTCAACTGAGTTATTTCTGCTTGCATGTGCCAAAAGGTGTCTTTCTTTCTCATGGGATTTTTCATTATTATTTGAATTACACTAATTCAAACTCCAGTTCAGGACCAGGACCCCACTGTGCTGGGAACTGCATGAACATAGCAAGGGCTTACTTATCCAAGGATGCTCAGGAAATTTAATCCAGGTCAGGAAAAAAAATTGAAAGTAGATTAGCAAGGCTGAATGAAAAACTTGTGTGTGGCTACTCTTGTTCAAAATCAAAGGGGCCTTAATTCAGTTTAGCTTCATTTACTTTCAAATGAAGTTAAGCTAAACCAAATTCATTTCCAATTAAGAGTATCCCGTCAGCTTAATGCACTTCTCGGTGAAATTACATTAAACCAAATTAAGTCCCTTTCCATTCTAAATTAGAGGGTCCACACACAGGTTTCATGCAGTCCAGTTTAACTAACCGTTTTATATTTGCCACTTTGCCTTAATTTGGATTAATGTTCGGTCATATTCCTGCGTAGGCAACCTAAAAACATCGCTACTGCTCTATTGAGCATGCAGTCCAAATAGCCAACTCACACAAAGCAAGCAACATCACACCTAGGAATTGCAGATCAGACGAGTGTTTTACCCATGGTCATACAGAAAAAAAAATGATCTATGGCAAAGCAGGTTTCTCAAGTCAGAGTTACGGCATCGTAATACAAGAGCATCCTTACTCTTTTAGTACATAGCAAATTCCTCCATACTAATAGGTTTCTATTAAGTAACTCCTTGTCAAAAAAAGAAGAGACACAGAAATGATGAACCAGTAGATACAATCATCAGAGCCATTGAATTCCCTATAAACACAGACTTAAGTGCAACTAGTGAGATCAAATTTGCAAACAAGCTGGTTTACCTGTAGGTGGGTCCATTCTGTATTTATTCTCTTGACACCAACCGACTGGTCGAAGTCTGTAATCCAAGTAAAACAACCACTGGTCATAGGATTCAGTCTCCTCCAATCCCACATAGCGAAGGCGTAATCTTCCTCCAACATTTTCAACCACACTAACTATCCAGTACTGAAAGGGGTTCTGGGTATCCTGCAGCTCTATTAAGGAATCAACTGTAATGAGGTCTACAGGGTTTTTTCCTCGCAGAGGCTGTTTAAATAGAAGCAAAACTCCTTATTTTAAACTTTATTTGAAGACTGCTCAAGGAAACAGATGACAGCAGATTATTTTTGTTTTTCACACCACCATCCTAGCTATCAGCAAACAGTCTGCTCTCCTTTCCATTTTACCCAGCGTCTTCCAAGTTCAAAGGCAGAAGTAAACAGAAAAACAACAGTTGTATTAATTTCTCAACCAACACCAAAAAAAAAAAAAAGAGAGAGCGAGCGAGCGAGCGAGCGAGCGGCTGGTCCATCTTGGAGGTTTCTCAAGAACTCATTTATCTGGATGCTGATGACTTAGCGCCATATCACACCAAAGGATCCCACCCTAACCTCATACCAACTCCAGCCGAAGTTTTGGGACATACATGCAATCATAGATCCAAAGCCCACTGAAATCAAAGGAAGACTCCTGTTGACTTCAGTGTGCTTCACTAACACACAAAGCATTTGCTGGATTACAGATGATTGCATAAGTAAAGTAACCAGGAAGACCCAATTAACTCATTTACTTGTGTCCTTAGGTCCTGATCCTACAGACACACACACACGTGCTTAACTTTACCACCATGGTACAGCCAATCCTGAGCATTCAAAAAAAGAGTCATGCTCCAAAATTCATGAGACAGATCATGAGATATATTTTTATTTGAGCCTCTTCACATATTCAGGCTTTTCTTTGCAATCACCAAGGCCAGAACCCTCCTTTTAATTTAAAAAAAAAAAAAATGAAATTCTTGAGCTAACACTTGATTCCAGGAGCTGGAGTTTTTTTGAGAAAGACTCAAAAAAAATCACAAGTTTCTTAATAAATCATGAGAGTGGAGACACTGCAACAATAAAACGTCCAAATTGCTCAAAGCAATACACAGAAGTGCATACAAAATGTTTGAAAGATCAGGACCTAAGTTTTCATTATTTGTGTGCGTACTGAATCTTGTCAAAAAAAAAAAAAAGACAGTAAAAATCAAGCTTTCTAGGGATTTTTAAAAGAGATATTCTGTATATCAGAAAGAGAGTCTAGAATGGTTCTCTCTTTGGCTGGTAGGAGGGGAAAAAGGAGAAAAAGAAAAACATTATTTTAAAAAGAAAACTGTCCTGATTTGATTTTAATTCCCAATGTCAACATTTTGAATGATTTCCAAAGTGTCTGACCAGCACTACAGTTGGTTGAAAAATGGGGAGAAATTTCTCTTTTATTTTCAATTTTTAAAAATATGTTGAAATTTCAGAGCATATAAAAATTTTAACCAGCTCTACGATGAGTTGATACATCTCAGTACAAGACATTTTGCTTATAACCTCTGCTATTTTCTTATCGCATTTATTAAATGTAACCGTACAATATTTTAAAATATTTTGTCATGGTAAAATGTGATTTCTAAATATAACAACATTGCAGCAACTGGATGTAATGTGATTTTTCTTCCATACCACAATGGCTTTTGTGCAATAAAACATTCTTTAATATCAAAGGATATAGTAGCACCATAATGACTTAATTTATTATAATTCATCCCTGGCCATTATAAAGCTAATATTGCTTCTGATTTGAGCACTAGTTGCTAAACCAATCAGTCGTCACTTACCCCTGAGAGCAGAATAGCTAAAATTAATATGTGGGTTATATTAAGTATTAATATTGAAAATAAAGCCAGAACTTTTATGAATAGCTACAGTACAGAAAATCATCATTGCATATTGATTTAACACTGTAACAATGGTCTACAGTGCTGATGAACAGTAATTCTATTTAGTAGAGGTTGCAAACACTGCATAATATGTACTGTCATATACATACTGCACCGAACAGAGAATAATTAACACAAGATTGCAAATAGATGCTCTCTATGCTACTGTTTCTTCCCTCTGTATTTCTGCCCCACTTGCCTGCCTGTCTCCTCTGCCTACACAAGGATGGAAAAGTTGAATCAACTAGGAGGACTGGGGCTTATTCTAATCCCATTTATACTCATCTGGAGTTACAATCTCCAAGGAAGGAGTCAAACACTTAAGTTTTTTTCATGTTCTAGCCAGGAGTGAGGAGGAACATGATCACATATATTTCTTTGAGTGTGCAGCATTTTTGGTCTTGTGAACCTCAACTATATTCTATTAAGTCAACATCTATGCCTAGCTAGCAAAATGCCCCCACATTAAATCCTGCAAGTATCTGACCTGCATAAGCGGACAGGAACAAAGTAATCCAAGAGAGAAATGTCGAGATGCATGTGTATTCCAGAGGTAGGCAACTATTTATGCAAAGATGAGCCACATGCTTCCTTTAACTCTGCTCCCCTACCTCATCAGGGTTATTCCTTACCTACCTGAGCCTCAGGCAGCCCTGCAAGCATGGACTTTATGTACCTCCCCTGATGGCCACCTCTTTTTTCCTTCGACAGGAGCCCTGATGGAGAAGTTGCTGATTTCGTACAGTTTCAAGATGAAACCATGAACAGGCCCAAGACTAACCTAAAGGGATCTGTGGGCGAGACTCCTCACAAACATGATTTGGGATCTGACTTTATCAAGGATGCTGAAACTGGGTAAAATTGGCATGGCAGGGTTCCCTGTACATAGTGCCAAGCTCAATAACATGAGCAGACAGCTTGGTTGTGTTTTCATATGTCCCCAACTTCTCACCTGCCCAACAGGTAGCGAGTTTCCCTACTATCCATAGGGCACTCTTGCACCTAAAAGAGTCAAAGCCTGTTGCCAGCTGACCATCCTGAATAAGGGGACTTTGATTTCTGTGACTTCAGGGCTTTCTGTTGCCCCATCCTAAAAAACACTTAAATTTCCTCCTACTTGGTTAGATCTAATGTTCATTGAACTCCATGGAAGTACTTCTTTGATCTGGGCAGGCACTGGGTCAGGCCTGTAAGGGATAAACAGACACTGCATGCACAAAGCCCTTTGTTTTAAAAAGGTCAAACACTGCTAGGGCATAAGTACCGTGACACATGATCAGATATAAATTGCAATCTAATACATACGCCTTCCAGCAAGTTTGCAGGTGCAGTTCGGGAGCCTGTTAAATCATGTATAAGGAATTCCGTCCAGTCCACGTACTTCTCCTTGATTGCTGGGGGGGGGGGAAAAAGAGAAAAGAGAAATACTTAGTGCTGCAAACTGAAATCAACTGCCATGTACATTATAGAGAGAATAGAACGGGCATGGCCACAGGCTTTTCAGCTTTGTGTTTTTTCTAGGTGCCAGAGAAAATACAGCTAAAGGTGTGAAGAAATCCTCCTTTGTCTGCCTCACCTCCAGTTTTTTCACACTGCCTGGTCTCAATCTGGTCACCTAGGGGACTGGGCTGTAAAAATTCCTATGGGAGGGGAGAGCTCGCTCTTTCCTTTGTCCTGGAGCAGGCATTTTGGGGAAGGGGACGGCAGTCATTTTGGGATACAGAAACAAGCTTGACCCTCCAGAGCTCTCTCAGTCTCTGGATGAACATATGAACATGTGAGTAACTTACCTGAAATTCAGCCAGTAAATCAGGGTTATGTAACTTTAGCTGCGGATCAAAAGGGCCATCAAGCCCACTCTGTTTTGCTCAAGGCATTTTTCTTTTACTATTTCTCTGTCCGGTACCCCTCCCCCATCCTCTCTCTCTGATTAATAAAAAGGCTATCTTGCTCAGCACGCCTAGCTGTGTATGCCTGGGTAGAGAGGGGTCAGATGGCATTTCACTCCCAGCAGTGCTCAGCAGTTTATTCATTAAAAATTAATTCAGTCCTACCTGAGAATATACTGGAAGGCTTCAGGCTACAAGGAGCACCCAGATATACTTCCAGGGGGCAAAGCACCCCTAAGGCTGGCTGGGTCTGTGTACCCCAGGCTGCACAAAGCCCTAACTGAGACCAGTACCCGGGTGGTGGCAGTATTACCCCAGGTTTGCAGAAGGTCTCCGGGAAGGGGGACGGTTGGACATAGGTGCCCTGGGGAGACTCCCAAAGCGTAACTGTAGGCCAGGCACAGTGAGGTCGGTGGCTCAGCATAGTAGCACCCCCTACTGTCTCGCCACAAACACTTTAAAGTTTTAGATGCAGCACATGCACGCACACACACACCCTCTCCAAATCCTCAGGTAGACATAAATCAGTGAAATCAATTACACTGATTCACACCAGCTGAAAGTGATAACGACTTAATCATCCCAACTGTTTTTTTGCAACCGTATGTGCAACCACACACTTCCTACTACCTCACAGGCTCATATTTAGCTTAACAGATATTTCTGCACATTTCATAAATGATCACAGAGAAGAAAAGGCACAGTCACATCTATGTCTGGCAGGCCAATAATGTGCAAACTCCCTGACATTTAGAAAAACTAAGAACCAAATTCCCCAAGTTCTGTTCTTTCACAAAGTCTGATCCACTCTTTTGGAGAGAAATGCCACAAATCTGTATTTCCTTAGGATTCAACATTAATGCATAAGCTTTAAGCCAGAATTTACATAGCTGCCTCTGGGATTTAAATGTCCAAATTCCTTTTAAAATGAGTGGAAATTGAGTACCAAAATCCCTTAGATAATTTGGAAAAAAAATTGGCTTCAGCTTCAGAGAATATAAAAGGCCCCCTGTAATTTGTCTCATGCATCTGCAAGTAAGAAACTCAGAGGATGAATTCTAATTGCTACTAATGGGAGTTACGGAGATCAGACTTTTTCCACCTCCAGCTTAACTCTGGTGTTGTAAGAGAACAGGTTGATAAACAAAAGGCATAGCTCTAAGTATAGCAACATTAGCAAACTTTAGAAAAAACTTTAATCAACTAAAAATTGAAAGCTTTGCTCAGAAAAAGCCCTTGAAAACATATTGAAATCTGTTCACCTGTATTAAAAATACTGGGTCATATTCTTCATCAATATTGCCAGGCATGGCTCTAGTTACATCCATGAAGCTACACCATCTTACACCACCAGAGGATTTGACCCAAAGCTGTCAAATCCTTTGTCTGCACTTTGAGAAGCTCTTGGGTTCGCCCCAAAAGAACCTTCCCTTCCAGCTGCTTACAAATCACTTCCTAATGCTTTGCACTTCAGCATCGCATTTGCCATTTGGTGCTTTCTAAGCACTTTGGAAGCCTTAGTGAATTAACCTCTAGCAGCACTTGGGGAAGGTAGGCAGGAGGAGGAAACCCAGGCATACACGCCTGTTACATGCCAGATTTTCTACAAGGGCATCTGCCCTTTAGGACATGGGATATACACAACTGCTGCCCACACTTATGCCTGCAAAAGCAGTGGTGGGTGAAATATTGAGTCCTTGGCCCTCTAACAGGCAGGTTTACACTTACAGCCAGGCACCTGGGGTGGAGAAGGGGACACATTCAGATTTACAGACCTGTCAACTGTACGTAGAAGAGCATGAGCACAAAGGTTTCAAGGAAACCTGCCCTTTAAAACGAAGTATCCCTAACTGCCTAGCCCCCAAGTCGCCCAATAAGCCCATGCTATAGTTAAGAAGAGAAAAACCTGAGGCCTTCTACATTGGACCCTGGGGAGCTTTTCACACGGGGTCTTGGGAAGCAGAGGGTGCATCTGCACATGCACAGTTACTGAGCAGTAACCAAAATTTGCTGCACAGTACAGGAGCACGTCTACAAGTGCGCACCCATACTGCACAGTAACTATAGTGACTTATGCCAACTTGGGAGTTAAATTTGCTACCTGCATTATGCAGGTAGCAAATTTACACCCAGTTAGTTACTGCACAGTAAGGCACATGTAGATGCCTACTGCGCAGTAACGTTGTGTGTATGGACTGACTTGGGACTAACTTTACTCCCAAGTCAGTCCACACACAGCGTTACTACCCTGTAATGCCTGCACGTGTAGATGCCAGTGTAAAAAGTTCTTGCTGCACAGTAACTTACTGCTCAGTAGACATGCCTGGTATGTAAGTTAAAGAGCTGGAGTCATCTCTAACTCACGATAAGAGCTAGGAAGCTCCTTGAACAGTCTCAGAATTAAAACAGCACATATTCCCACCGGTCACTAAGACAAGGTCTGCTACACATTTTCCGTTTCTCATTCTCCCCCAAGGAAATTCGATGGGGAGACCAAGATGTGAATCCCAGCTTCATTCTGAAGGCAAGCAGGGCCCACCCCTTTGTGATCAGACCACAGAGACCCTCAACCCAAAGCTTTGGAAAGACCTATGAAGTATCCGCCCATCCTTCCACCCTGCTTTGCAGGCAAGGGAATAGCTTCGAGTTAATTCACTGGTTGCAGTGACAATGCTGTTATAGTTCTAAAGTCAGATGAATGGGAATCCAAACGCTTTCTGAACATTTGCAAATCAGGTTTATTAATTTTCCAGCAAGCTCATTTCTCCAGGAGCTAAGGGGCTTTCAAAAACAGCCAAGTAACATTTGAAAGCTCTTGGATACAGCCACACTTAAAACACAGGAATAAAATCCGGTAGGTCACAGAAATAGAAACTATCCAACAATTTATCCTAGTATTTCTGAGCCATTTAATAACAACACTGCCAGTACAGGGCCAAATACTACAAGACCCAAGCTCCAGCTGATGTCAACAGCAGAGTGGGCAGTGATGTTTGCAGAAGCATAACTGAATTTAAAATGCGAAAAGAGTTTTTTAAAAAACAAAGCCACCAAATGCCACCAAAGGCAATGCCACCAAAGGTCCAAATATGGTGCCTAAACAGGAACCACCTGCAACACTTGGTAAACAGCGCAGCCCCAGAAGTAGCCTGTTTTTCTTTATTTCTCCAGGGATGGAAGCAATCTGACTGCACCTTGTGAGATGATGTGACTTATTTCCCTACTCCCCCTGCCCAGCTAGGCATTGATCAACACACCCAAGGAAGGAGGGTCTCCCTGTTCCTTCATTCCCTGGAAGGAACAGGTGGAATGAACCCCTCCACATTTTACACAGGACATGACCCCAAGCTTGGGGTACATCATTGCTTCGGAGGGGACTTATGCCAATCCACAAGTCACGTTAATGCTCTTCACAATGTGGTCTTATAGTCAAGGGTGAGTGGAGTGTTTCTGAGCAGCAAGAGGATTATCAATGTTTCTTAGCCAATACACTGCTCCCAGAAGCTCGATTTTTCAAGTGCTTCACTGCATGAAGGTTTTGCAGCATTTCTCATAACACGGCAGGCTCTGAACTTTGCACTATGTCCCTCCCATCCCGAGAAGGCAGGACACTTTCACTGGCTCCATATTATGAATCAGGAACCTAAGAGCAGAGAGATCAAGGACCAAATTGCCAAACGTTTGCATTAAGTCTGGTTGCCCAACTGGAACTGGAACCAACGGTACTGAGCACTCGCAATTTCTACTGGATTCAAAGACAGCCTAGGGAGCTCAGCACCAAACAGCACACTTGCTGAATCTCAAACTGGAGAGCCAAACCTGGCGGCTGCTTTTCTGGGCAAGCTTGATCCAAAAGACCACTGAAGCCGATGGGCGTCTGCTAACTCACAAATTTTGGATCAGGACCTAAGTGACATACCAAAGCCACACACTTAAAGAGACAGGCTCAGAGCTCAGGAGTCCTAGTGCTGTGTCCACTGCTGGGCTATGCACTTTCTTTAAAAAACCCCATTCTCCAATTTCACTGAATTATGCAATTGGTTTTACAGATCCAGAGATCTTGCAGATGTATGTAAATTAGGCCATTTAAAAAGCAACTGTACTTTAGCCAATATAAAATGATTAAACTAGCCTCTAACTCCCTTCTGTCTTATGCAACGCCAGTTTTGCATAATTTCTCTGCTGAAACCAAAAGATTTATGACCTTTAAAATGTAAAGTGTAGCGATAACCAGACAAGAAAAAAAAATTATAAATGGCTCCGTCTTTTTCAGCATTCTCGGTGTCTGTACCTCTTCAGTTCCTCTCTGCTCGCGTAACCATCAAAGACTCCAGTTGAACCAGCTGCGGGGATGGGAACTGTATCATTGAACCAGGCACGCAATCCCTCGATGTCAGGGAGCCCACAGAGCGGGGTCATCCAGCCCACAGCCTTTGGTCTCGACTCTGGCTCCCGTGGCAGGGCTTCCCACGGAGACAGCCCAGCAGCAGGAAAGAGCGTCCTAGGAAGGAGCCCGGGTTGCTACCGTGGCAGCCCAGTGCCCAGCAAGAGCTGGGGCACTGGAGCCCCAGGAAAACCCCAGGCTGGAGCCCTGGCTCTTGCTTTGCAGGGCTTATCACAACGGCAGCCATACCCAGAGGAAAGCTGGCTTGCTGGAGCTCTGTGGGCAGAAGCCCCTGTTCTGGCTTATGTGATGGGGCTTCCCATCCTTGTTGCAACAGTCATCATATTTTTTTTTTTTTTTTTTTAATTAAACGCTAGCCGCCCGCCGGGTCATGCTCACAGCAGAAGCACTGAGGAGCACCACAGTGCCTGAACTCTGGCCACATGGCAGGCCAAACTCCATCGGCCTTGCTCCCCCTTACAGTCTGGCTACATGATGGGGATCTAGCCGGCTTTTTTGCCATTGGTAACATTAGGTATCCCTTTGAATACCCTTGCTAGAATGCACTTTGGGCAAGTTAGTGGCCACCTCTGCCTGTTTTTTTAATGCTTGTTGGTAATTTTTGTCAGTGTAAAGTGTGTAAAGGGTCAGGTGGACCTGATTTTGTGCCCACAGGATCTCTCATCAGAATTGTGGAGGTTATTAGCACACACATTTTGTGAAGGATCTGGACTCGGTGCCCCTGCAGTGAAGTGGCCCTTGCATCCAGGGCAGTAAAGAGTTGTTATGAGGACTAGAAGACTTCATCCAGGGAACTTGTACAGCTGTCCGCTGCCTGGCAGCAGAGTTACATGGGTGTCTCACCTTGTGTATTGTAAGCCACATACTATGTCTAGGAAAAAGGAAGTGGACTAGGAGCGTCAGGTGTTTAAAAAATAATGGGGGTTCTCATGGGCACAAACTAATTGACGATCGCTTCAAATTGGATTAAGGAAACACTTCTTTACAAGTTGAGTGCCGAGGGTTTGGAACAGGTTCCTCCCAGAGATGGTGCAGTCACCCACCCTGGTGATCTTCAAAAAGCATCTTGATGCCTATCTTGCTGGGGTCATTTGACCCCAGCGGTCTTTCCTGCCCATGTGCAGGGGGGCTGGACCCGATGATCTTGTAAGGCCCCGTCCGGCCCCTAACATCTATGAATACTTCTTCACAGAAGAAAATTGAAAGCCCACACGTTTGATTTGTCAGCAAACACTAGCTGATCCCAAAGACGACAACGTTAAAAGACATTGCGAGTCATGCCATGGCATCGGGCACAGCAAGGTCACTGGAAAATTGAGCGAAGACAGAACTGAATGAATTAGAACTCTTTGAAAAACCAACAAGCTGTCCTCACACAACCTCATCACACATGTGATGGAGCAGTGAGTGTGTAGCTATGCCATTTTTCGACAAATAGTTGCTTCCTCAAAGCCTTTTGCTGAGAGTTTGTAAAGAAGTGCATGATGGTGGGTCCAGACAACATGCACCCAGAGAAACAGCAAGCTTTTGCCTCTCCAAAAACACAGTACACAACAGTCAGTGACACATCAGATCATTTGCAAAGTGAGCTCCAAAATCAGGCAAAGGCATTTGTTTCCTTTTCAGTAGCAACTGATGAAAGCCCCGATGTGACCAATGCCGCACAGCTTGCTGTGCTCGTTCGGGGTGTTGATTGAGATACGAACGTGACCGAGGAGTTTGTGACATTAGTGCCAATGAAAGGCACAACAACAGGAAAGGATGTTTTCAACGGGGTGGCCACAACTTTGGACAAGTTAGATGAGGACTGAAAAAGGACAACGAGTGTTGCAACAGATGGGGCTCCTCCCTGAGCAGGAAGGAAGGGAGGAAGATTTGTGGTAAAACGAGAGCAAAGCACAGTGTCAATCCAGACCATTAGCTCTGTGTTTTTCATTGTAACCTGCCTCAAGAAGCTCCCTGGGCCAAAACTCGGTGATGAATGTTATAGTAAAAAGCCAGGATTCTCAACCATCAGCAGTTCAATCAGCTCTTGGATGATGCCGACTTTCAGCATTGACTGCTGAAGTGCGCCAGATGAATTGCAGGGCTGAAACCTGCTCTTAAATGTGAACAACTGGTGTGCTGCCAAGTATAAACTCAGCTAACTGAGGAAAGAAGAAATTTTGGTGAAAAATTATGGGTGCAGCTCTTGGGCACCTGGGCTAGAGACAGAAATTACACATAAAACAGGGTAAGGGATCAGAAACCGGTTCAAATCCGTAATACAACAGAAGTTCAGTGCGCATAAACTGCTTGCAAAATGGCCCCAAACTGGTTTAAGATCAACCAGGATGGATGTAGTATCAGACTTAACTGATTTAGGTTAAACTGGTTTATTGAACTTCTGTCCCAGATCCCCTCCAGATTCAAGTTAACTCACAGTCCCTCAGCATCCCAGGATGCTTTGCACCACCCCTGCAAACCTCCCTGTCACAGGGAGGGCATGTCTCCAGCCGAGCAGGGAGACATGCTCTAGGGCCTCCCAGCTTCTGGTCTGGGCCACTGCAGGCATGTGGCTGCATGTCTGGAATCAAAAATAAATGTCTGTTCACTTGCTTATCGGTTCAATTTATGCAGCTTGGACTGACCTGCAAAGATTGAATCAATTCAGCCTCAGGCTTTTTGACAGTCTGTACTTAACCCTGAAGAGAGGGGATTGCAGCCCTCCAACCAATTTATATCTGCCATCCCTGCCCTAGACTTGTGGAAGAGTAGGAGAGTTCTGCATTTCTTTCTCTTCCCTTCACTGGGGTAAATTTCTAATGGTAGAGGAAAAATTTAAACTTAAAAACTCAAAAAACAGAAGGGAAACATAAAGCACCAGAATGATGAAGGTAAAGGGGGGAAAAAAAGAAAAACTCTTTTTTTGCTTAAGCCAACCTTGGGATTTTTACAGCTCTGACTCATAAATCTGAATGCTGGGCCTGTGCAGTCCAAGTGGTGAACTCTCTCTTTCAGCAGTGGTAATGGTTGAGGGTCATAAGATCCTTGTCATTACCACTATCAGGACAATTCAAAGCCAGCGTCAACAGTACTCTACGGGAGGTGAACATAACTTCCTTCAGTTAGCTTGTCTTTATGCCTAGCTATAGTACTTCTTTGCTTCACTCCTTGGCTCCCAAAAATACTTGCAGTGCCATAATATATGGGGAAAATGTTTCCATAAATGCCAGGCAGCATCATGTTACTGAAAGGAAATGCAGCTTTCCAGAATAACAATCATTCATTCTGGGAGCCGTGTAAACTCCACTTTCCTTCGTGCACACGTAATTCAGTCACGTCTCTGAATAAAGAGGTCACTCTGCTGAGTGCCGGGGATGTAGAGCTGCACAGGGAATAAGCTTCATTCATAGACATCCAACCGGTACTGATGAGGATGGAGATAGGAGCAGGAACAGGGAAATATATTTTCATTTTAGGTGTTAATCTACTTTAATGTAACTATAGCAGGAGCAAATGAGGAGCCAGAGGCTACCTGCCTCTAGTGCAATCAAATGAAACGCCAGCCAGGCAGAAGTCAGAAGGGATATGCATTTGGAAGGAGTCTGTGACACTGTACAATGTATTTATATTATATTCTATATAAAAATAAATGGCACAAAGAGTGAGATTCTATCTATCTATATAGATATAGATATCTATATACACACACACACATATAGAGAGAGAGAGAGAGAGAGAGAGAGAGAGAGAGAGATCTATATATCTATCTATATCTATGTAGATCGATCAGTCGATCTATATATCTATCAATATATCTCTCTCTCTATATATATCTATCGATAGATATTGAAGGTATCTATAAATATATCTATATATCACTCATTACACCATTAAACCCGAGTCTAAGGAAGGCCTGTATGAGAACTCCAGGCCATTGAAGGCGATGGCTGCAGATCAGAAAGGCAGTAAATCCCAGAAGCAGACGATTTAGAGACCCTGTTGCCTTCAGTGACCAAAAGATGTCTCAGCAGTCAAAGAAGCATTAGTCCCCTTTAGTGCTTTTGCTTCCCCCAATGCGGGAGCTATTTGGGTTCAGGTTTGCTAGAATAGGCCATAAAACTCACAAAAGGGGAAGCTGGGGAGTCCAGCATTAAGGGCAGATATTTCATATGTCCAGCCCAGGACTTACAAAGCAGAGAACATGATTTCCTCACCAAACCTCAAGCTCATGAGGTTTTCAGGGCTTCATCTCATGCACGACTCCATTTGAAAGGTATACAGTGGAAAAGTCACATGTATTTGGTTAATCCCTAAAGCAAAGCATATAACCAAGGTCTTTATGTAACTTCATGAAAAAGCATCCTGAATCCTACCTATTCCAAAGAATTGCAGTGGTCTAGTCTAGTGTTTATAGTGCAAATGGAGAAGAGGGAAGACAACACCGATATAAAACCCAGCTATGTCAACGGCTAGCTCGGAGAACTAGGAGCCTGGTGACTACACACCCTTGTGCATCTGGCCCTTAGCCTGATCCAAATCCCTATCAAGACAACAGTTAGACCCTAAACCTCATTGTGCCTCAACTCCCCAATCTGTAAAATGGGGACAAAAAAAATTTAACATGCTATGACCTATTTGAGGTCCTTAAATGAATTATGTATTAAGATGTGCTGATTTTTCCCATTAACTTTACAGATTAACACGATGAGCACACCTGTGATTCTAACAACCAAAAGGGATAACTGAACTACTTACTAGTAAGATATACTGATGTTTTAAAAAAAATGATGAACCAGAACAAAAAGCTGAAACTTGAAACTTCCTGTGAAACAAAGAAAAAAAAAATATCCCAACATTTCAATTTGTCGACACATTTCATAAGGTCAAAATGTGTACTTTTTGGTAATGCAAAAACACATTTGTTTTTAATAGAAGAAAAACTCATTATTTGCATTTCTCCTTTTGATTCATTTAATTTTATATATGGTCACAAAACTCCAAGAAGAAGAATGTGCTGCAGCAAAACGCCACGAACGTGTGTTTAACCAACATCTTTATGAACCATGCAACACTGCGGTATATAAATACCTTCCAATCACACAAACAGCTTTTTCTCTACGATTCTCTTGCAGTTTGTGATGCATCAGAAGAAAACATTAAATGCTGAAATTTCCTGGAAACCAAAACCTTTAAACAGTCCTATGTCAAAGACTCAGTATGTATTCAGAATAGATACCTGGAGTTGGCTGCACTTAATATTAAGGTTCTCTTTACAGGAATTTCTAAAAGAGTTAATACATAATAGATGTTACAGACATGAGTAATATGTATATAAATGGTTATAAGCAAATCAAGACATGGGGGAAACATTATTTTTCCACGGAAGTAGTAGCAGTAAGCAGCCTATTTATCCATTGGGCTCCAACAATCAGTGGATTATTTTAGCCACGTGACTCTATTAACCCTTTATAAATGGAGTGTAAATGAAAATCTGGCCCGCTGCCACCAAAAGACCTCATTTCTTCAAACCCTTTAATTCATGCGCTCTTATTCAATAGCCATTATTCTCTTCCCCCGCATCTTCTCCCTCTTGCCCCCAATAAACTTACTATTTTTGTCTTAAGTACCATTAGTGATTTGGAGCGTCTTCACAGCATAAATGCTCCTATCTCCCAGCTACGTCTGAGAAGCATTAACTCCCTACAACACCACTGTATTAGGCTGGACAGAATGTCACACTTCACCTAACAAAGAATATATTGTGCAAAGGTCACCATCAGTTATCACGGTGGAGTTTGCTCTTGCTAAGCTCAACTGTTTGCTTCTATAATATTACCTTTCCAGCTAACAGACTTTCTCCGAGCAGCCACTGGTATTCTTCTATTTACAAATTAAATTGTCCAGGATTTGAAAAGAAAATTTGCTAATAAATCCAGGGCACTGTTGTAATCCATGTCCCATTAACCCTCATCAGCTTGCCTTGATTGACAAAGAAGCAACCGCTCCAGTTATCCTGACAATCCCTGTAATACAAGCCGCAATAAATGATCTACCTCATAAGCACTGAGATTAATTACTTCCCTTTGGTTAAAGTCAATATCCTACTAGCACCGTGTCATTGCAAATAAAAAATAAATAAAAAGGAAAGGAATTTGGTAATGGAAAACGGCTTTGCTTTATCTAGGCAGAATTATGTATAAAATGCAATCAGATTATGCAGATAAAATACATGAGCAAATTTATCTGCTCTATTTACTCTTGTCACAGTCCGTTCCCAGAGCCCGTTAAAGAATTCACACAACAGCAAATGGCACCGGACAGCTGGAGAATTACTGAGGCGCAACACCTGAAGTGCCTGAAAATCAGGGCCATTAAACGACTGTGTACTACTACTGTAATCTGTGCGTGAACTGGAGAGAAACAGGAAAGCCAGAAGATGAGGAAGCTCTCTGCCATCATCTCCCTGGTTTATGGAAGTCAGAAGCTTGGGTGGATTTGCACCTTATAGACTAACCAAAGTTGAGATATATATACACACATCACAAACTTTTATGAGCCGTAGCTCACTTCATCAGATGCTGTAAAAGGGCGTGCAGGAGGCAGAGTATAAGGAGAGAGAAATTAGAATATAAAAGATAAGGAGGGACAGAGGGAGAGAGAGACGGGGGGGAGAGGGGGCATGTGGTCATGGTTATGGAAGTAACCCAGTCCTGCAATTCCCTCTCCTCCCCGACTTTTGTTGCAAAAGTGCCTCCTCGTTTCAACGGCCTTTCACCATTGCCTTCCAGGGTAAATACGAATGCCGTTTCCACAAATGGAAGCAGCAATGTCACATTAAGTGGAGGCATTTATTATTATGTGGGGCAAAACTCTAATAAAATATATTACACCGAACAAGTCTGCGACTGCAGCTGGGGCAGGAGTGACTCATGGGACCCTTCCCCAATTCCAAACTCTAGGAGAAGAAAGAAGGACTTCACCAACTTGCTTCAAGTGGAAGGAAAGAGAAACAGCCCTGCTGGAAATGACTTGCCTGGTCCCTGGATATGAGTCAAGGATACTCAACACTTCCCAGGGACTGAAAAAAACAACCAAAAACGGGGACTGAATGCACTGCAAGCATTCAGGTTTTCCAGCCTTGGCTGCGCCTTCTCGTCAGTGCGTCCTCATGAATCAGTGCTAATTTCATCTGACGCATGCTTTTTAATCATCCTCCTTCTAGTAAAGATTAGGAAGCATTAAATAACAGGAACAGATTCATTATATTTACAGTGCTTACTCAGCCATGAACCTAGAAGAGCAACCTCTAGACAACTCACTCGGAGGCCCAAAAGATCTTCTGCGTATGAACATGCTGCCGATTACCCGTTCTTGTGTCTTGGGAGACGTCAATGGAGGCTGATTTATCTAGTGGGCCACCAGCAGACTAAACTGCAGCACAAAACCATGAAGAGAAAAAAAGCCCAAAAAACTATGCAGCCCTAAAATGCAAATTGTGATGTGGGTCACACTTCTGTAGATCTACTGGTGTAAATGGAGCAATGATAACTTCTTCCAGGGACTTCAATGGAGCCAGGACTCTACTGACAGACGATGTGGCTAAGAGACTAACTAATCCTGCGGCACTCAACCCCCAGCTCATGAGCCAGATCTGGCCCATAGAGCTGTATCATCCAGCCCACAGCACTCCAAGGGTCCACAAATTTGGTGGCAAGGGAGCAGTGGCCATCCCCTGCTACAGAGTTTCCAGACCCATGGGGAGGCTCATGGGCTGGATAATGGGGTCCTGTGAGCTATTGGCGCACAGGTGCCCTGCAGAAGCAGCACAGGGCCGCATCCTGGCACGCTGGGCCAAGTGGAGGCAGTGCAGGGATGATCAGTGCATGAGGGGCCCAATCCTTGCAAGATAGTGTATAGCCTGATCCTGGTGCTCAGGGCCCGGTCCAGCATGTGGACTGCCCCTGCACCATTCATCTGGCCCATGGGGCCGAACCGTAAAGCGTCATTGATCTAATCTGACCCTCTGCACAATGCTGGCCACAGAGTTTCACCCATGTCTGACTCAATGGAGGCAGGTATACCTCTCAAAGGCTGTTCCACTTGCAAATTACCCTCAGGAATGGTGTGCATGAAGCCAGAACCCAGCTCAAATGGTTTAAATACCATCAACAGCTAGAAAGAGAGACCCAATGAACTGTAAAAATGTATTTTAAGAAAAGCAAAACCCAACTAGATTGTCATCTCCAGGTTGAGCTGCTGCATTTCCAGCAGAAGTCCAGCCTCAGGGCTGAATCGCTGGCTGTGTCATTCTGGGATACCCCCATGAACAATGGGATTAATCTAGATTTACAGCAGAGTAATTGAACATGTGGCTTGTTTAGGAGCAGAATTTTATGATGGATAGCATAGGTTTTTAAATCCAGCTTCGTTTTCAAAGTTCATTCAACAAAGCAGAAAACAAAACTGGGCAGCTAGAGGTATCCAGGGGCCAGGTCTGTAGCTTGCATCACTCCAATGAAGTTTACTTTTGTTTGTGGATCTGGTCCAAGTGCCACTGAAGTCTTTCCACTGACATTAAAAGAAGTCCTCAGAGACATGCTGGTGGATTTCTTTATCTGTGCCTGGAGATGGGGGCTCTGCTGCTACCTGCATTAAACCAAATGCAGAAGAAACCAGAATGCTATTGGTTTTTTGGACACGGTGGTATTAAAAGTATACAATCCTACAGTTTCAGTTTCAATCTGAAGAACAGAGTCTTCAGATCTACTGTTACTGGGGTCTGCCCTGGGTCTGGTATTGTTTAATATCTTCATTAAGGATTTGAAGGATGCTATAGAGCGCGCGCTTAGCCAATCTGCAGATGACGGGACGCTTTGGAGTATAGTAATGGGATTCAAAGTGATCTTGAACTGGAGAAGTGATCCAAAATTAATCAGTAAGGATATGTATAAAGTTCTGCTCTTGGATCTCAAAAAATCACAGGCACAAATACAGGTCGAGGAAAAGCTGGGTAGGCTGCAGTATTGAAGAGAAAAAGCAAGGGGTCAGAGAAGACTGCAAGCTGAATATGAGCTAGCAGCGTACACTTGCTGTATAAAAAACCAACAGCAGTCTGGGATGCATTAGAGGATGCCACTTGCAAGTCAAGAGAAGTCATATTATTCACCACTGGTGAGGCCTCAGCCAGCTCTTGGCACCACACTTGAAGATGTGGACAAAGTAGGAAAAATCCAGTAGAGAGCAACAACAGTGAATCAAATTGTGGAAAGCAAAAAACTAATGAAAAAAGGCTGAAAGAAGTCAGATGATTGAATTTGGACAAGAGAAGACTGAGACGGGATTTGATTAAATAGTCTTCAAATATCTCAAAGGTGGCTATGAAGAGTATGGTGACAAGCTATTCTGTGTGGCTGCGGGGGGGACAAGGAGTAACGGTCTCCAATTGCAACATGGAAAATGTAGGTGGGGTATTCGGGAAAAGTTTCTTACTTTGAGAATGGTGAAGCAATGGAAGGGATTTCCTACAGATGTTTCCAACTACCCTTGTAAGTCTTTAAAAGCAGTCAGACAAACACTAGTCAAGAAGGATAATCCTTCCTTGAGGAGGAAGCAGGACTAGAAGACTTCCTGAGGTTCCTTCCAGCTCTATTTTTATATGTTTCTTTAAGCACTTTATAAGCTGCTGAGCTCAGAGGCAGACTGGAACAGAAAGCTGGAAGAGGCGTGCAATGGCAACCGAGTCCAGTCTCCTGCATTAACTGGCAACCACGGGTACATCCCGACGAGAGCACATGTGCAGTGGAGCATGTTTCCCATGGGATCAATAGCAGCTGCAAATATTTGTGCCACTGCTATTTGTCCCTGTGCACACCCTTGCACTCGTGCTCCGGCGTGCAGCAAATTGTCCCGGGTGGGGTAGAGGAAGCCTTACCAGGGGCTCTGGGAGCCTCCCAGGCAGCAGGAGTCCTTGGCCAGCCAGGCTCCATTTTCAGCAGTGCACACTACTGATTTGTGCCACGCCATTTTTTTTTAGCAGTGGTTTTTTTTGACACTAAGTCAAAAAAACCCGCCGTGCTGCAAATTAGCAGCGTGGCGAATGGGAGCACGTGCACCACATACAGCTTGCAGTGCCTCGAATGGGTCTGAGGTGCTGCAAACCGCATACCTGCGTTCGCTGGGATGCACCCATGTGTCCAGAGCGGTCCACAAATTCTACTCCAATCCCTATAAGAAAGCATCTAATAACTCGACAACATGGCGCAGATAATCAGAGGGTAAAATGCCAATGCTTAGTTCCTAAGGGAAAATTAATTCGAATTTAAAAATGCTCTCAAAAGATCCTAAGAAAGGACCACAAATGACATATTTCTTAACAGACTGAAGCCACAGGCCACTGTTATACATACTGCTATCCTACAGTCTGGAGAAGACAAAGGCTCCTATAACTATGGTGTGGTCCTACAGCCACGTGCAGATAAGAACAATTCTTGGTGATCTTTGCTGCCCGTGATATCAGGCGCTCCATGCTTTTTTACAGGGACTATCAGAAACGAAGCCTTGAGAATGGATTTACATGAGTCATTTGTGGTAACGTGACCAACCCACCTCCAATAAAAGCCTGTATCGCTTCCAATCTTCTAGACACATTTTGTCCAGGAAACCGCTATAGGAGAGCTCTTATTATAGAGTCAATAGAGAAGAAGTCGGGCTGGAAGGGACCTCCAGAGGTCATCCAGTCCAACCCCCTGCCTGAGGCAGGATCGGATCGTCCCTATCCAAAACATCGCACGCAACCGTTGTCTCAACTCCGTATAAAGACTAGCATCAACCCTGACTCAACATCGAGCTAACATCTTACCTGCGCCAGGTATAGCAAGGGAACCAAGGCAGCCAACATCCTGCTTCTATGAAATGTTGATTCAATATATGAATAAGAGATCCCACATAGAGGGCCATGCTCCATGCTACAGAGGAAGACAAAACCCCCCCACAGCCCATCCCAATCCGACCATGGGGTAAAACTCCTTCCGGACCCCAAATATGTTGATCAGTCTGACCCCGAGTGGAGGGGCAACATCCTCTAGCCGGGAACCTCCAGGTTTGCTCCCTGCAGGAGCACTGGCCCAGCCAAGGTGCAAAGAGGTTAGCCATGATGAGCTACCTGCAGGGACGGCTAAGCAGAACTTAACCCGTATCTGGATTTGAATGCAGCTGGATCCTGATCCAAAGGCAAAAGCCACACCTTTTTGACTCTTCTTTGCTAGTTAAGCAAAGAAACACATTTATGCCCTCCCAACTGCAGTTTTTTTTAGGCCGGCCCCAAATTGATTCTGCACCGTAAGCACCTCTAAAAACGACAGAACAGCGTGCAAGGGAAAGTTGTTAAAGCATAAATATCACGCCCGAGGCACTGGCCTCACGCCTGCAGACTCGATCCAATTATCTCTTACACTAAGTGCCTTTTCTCACTTCTAAGTCCCGCATCCACATTCTGCAAGCAATCCTTTGGAGACAGGTCTGTAAAATCTAACAACTTTACAGCAACACCATGTCCTTATGCAAAGAACAAACCATTTTGCTGCACTGTTTATTGGTTTAGTTTCCACCCCCCCGGGCGATGTCAGTGTCTACAATAAAGAGCCACGTCTAACCCCACACACTTGCGACATTAAGAATCATCCTCTATTATTGACCTTTGTATTTCAATTCCTACCCAAAAGGATGCGAGAATGATTAGAGAGAAGCAGCATCGGACATGCTGTAGGTAACCGCACACCATTTAAAAGAATGAGGAAGGATAACTAAGAAAATCAGAACAGAGATCGAAATAAAACCTTCCTCACATGGAAACACCTCCGAGTCTGTGCAAAACCCCGCCGCAAAAAAGGGAAGAAAGCACCGGCGAGTGGGTCAAGTGTCGCAGCCTGAGACAGACTAATATACGGGGTCTGTTCCTAGATCTGCTGATGATTTATGTGAAACAGGGCACAGCACTTCAGCCTAATGCAGAAGTTTAGGGTGTCTCTGCTTTTAGATACCCAGGCCGAGATGCCACGTGACGTTCAGCACGGGGCCAACAAAAAAACAACGTGGGTGGAGGGCCACGTAAGAACAAGGGGAGGTTTTAAAACCTGCTGCTTTTCAGGCCTGTAGGGGCTTACTAGTTGGAGATGCCTCCATCTACTTAAGATTCACGGTCATGAATACTCCTGATGATAGCTCCGAAAACTCAGCAGGGGCTATTACTTCCTTTCAAACCCCAGCCAGAAGTAAAGCCTGCACCCTCCACGGTTTAAGCACTGGTCAGGGCACAGAAAACTAAGGTTTGGTCCACACCCCTGGCATCAAGTGGCTCCCAGTTGCATATCAACCCTTCACTTCCAGTCCCGTGACGTAAACCCAATCTTTTTCCAAATCAAGAAAAGATCTAATCAACCAAGTTTCCTCATTACCTTTTTCTCTTGACATCCTGTAAAACCAGAAATATATGCAGAAAGCCCCATCTCGTATTCTTTCTTTGATTTGCAACACGTTCTGCAATTAATCTGAATTATATCGCCTGGCTCCTAATGATCAAATCCTACTTAATCACTTTAGAGCCTCTTGGAAGTGTGACGTAAGTGCTGCAAATCAGAACCTGGAGGGCCTTCTGGACATTCATCACGCATCCTCCCCAAAATGAATGGTGCAGCCAGGCCCCAGGAGATGCTATCCATCCTCCGCAAGAGGTGTACATTCGTAATCATCATCACAAGAAACACTCCACCAGGGCACCGCTTTATGCTCGCCAAACATGTGTTTTCCTCCCTTTGAGCCAGAAGCAGGCTTAAACTATAAATCCTAGCTCCATGCTTAGGAGGGATTCAGATGGGAATTCACATCCAAAACGCACATCCCTATGGAATGTAATTTTCTGGTTATAACTATTATTTTTGCAGTAATGTTTCAAAGGTGCCGGCCCAGATCCTGTTATGTGCAGTAGAAAGACCCCGTGACAATGCTCACAGGCCAGGGATTAGCCATCTATGGTCTACAGGTCGAATCCAGCCTGCAAAGGGATTAGATCCGATCTGTGAAGGGCCAACTCGGTCCACATTTTACAAGGGGCATGCTTATTCTTCTCAACTTGTTTAGGTTCCTCAACTTTTCTGAATTTGGTGGCACCCCGATTGAGAACGGCTGTTGTGCGGCCTCGGTTTACCTAGGTGGTTCTCAATTGGGGTGCAACCGAACACAGCATCTCCCAAAAACAAGAGGCAAGCAGGGCAAGCAGAACATGGGAAAGGCTGCAACACAAGCCAGCTCTCCTGCCCGCTTTATGCTCATCAGATAACCCTAACGCAGGGCAAGTGCACACGCACCGGAGACCTTCCCAGCCTTGCTGTGCCCAGGGCACACGGGGCACTTTTACACGGCCATGGCAGTGACAGTGGTGGCCACGCTGCAGGATCCCAGTTGAGAACCGCTGGTCTAGGCTACAAAAAGACCAACAGGCAAATGAAGCAAAAGTACCGGAAAGGACGAGGAAAAGAAACGGCTAACCAACAGCGAAGCTACGCGCCAAGCCAAGCACCACGCAATCACGTGACATCAAACCACAGTCACAGGGTCTCCGAGCATCACAAGACATCTTTCTAAAGAAGGGACATGGGACTAGAAGAGGCTTCCCCAGTCCAGTTTCCTGTGTTTGCAGGCAATCACTTATCCAAGGCATCCCCAAAATACCCGCTTCAACCCTTCTGCCACAACTACGTGGCAGAGCACCTGAAGCACCGACACCGCCCTACAAAAAGCCAATGCCCTGCCATTGCAACAGTAAGGAAGTACATTGGTATTCTCAGAAGATCAGAGAAAAGAGAAGCAAAGGGGACGTTTTAAAACATTAAGAAAAGACTGGAGTCCAACCATCAGGATAGGGGACCAGCAAGCAGAAGTCCGGTCGTACGCTCGGTTCAGCGGCAAGAATACTATTAGAAGTCGTATGGCTTATTACCCCCAAAATCATCCCTGCCCGCAGTGGGTAAGAGGGGGTTGCAAAAACAGAAGGAAAAGTGAGCTACTTTCCAGAAGATGGGGCAATCGCACAGTCCTTGTTCTCTAGTAAGCCCTCATTTTACCTTTTTATTTTTTTGAATAACTATAACGGAAGGGGACCCCTTCCCACCTATCAGTCACATTGATGGGAAACACCACAGGTATTTTATTCACCTCCCAGGACCCAAGTGTCTTGTGTTCGCTTCACTCCTTGCCCTTGCCAGTGTGAGAAGAGAAGGGCAAGCTTTGCCAAGCCAAGCCAAAGGATCTGCATTTGGTTGCCCCATAGGGCAACCTGCAACCTTAGCCAACGTAGTGTTTCCAATTAAAACACTGCCTGGTACAGACAGTTTGAGATTCCTCCAGTTTTTTCACCGAAGCCGTCCTCTAATTTTGTAGCACATGTTTCTCTGCCGTGACGAGAAAAATAAAAAAAAAGACGACTGGAGATCATGATGCGCTGATGCCCTGACAGCTTTTTCCTAGTCCCAGGCTGCAAAGCCCTAGATCTCGGTGCAGAGCTATAGCTCACAAAGCTGTTTTCTGACGGTCTTGACATTGTCTTCGGTATCCAGGGTTTGCTATTTTTTTTTAGAATACATTTCCTAGATGTACTAGTTGGAAAGACATACTAGAAACCCCCCCTGGATGCATCCAGCTGCTACGGTCAGGACTGCTGAGTGCAGGGAAATTCACCCCCGGATTTAGACAGGAAGCCTGACCTTATGGCTAAGGCATTACGCAGACCTCCACGGAGCCGGGTTTCATTCCCACTTCTGCCATAGACTCCTCTGTGACCTTAGACAAGTGGCTTAATCTCTGCTGATAACATTGCTTCCTTCCTCTTGTCTATTTAGACTGCAAGCTCTTGGTGTATGAATTATCTCTTACTAAGGGCTCTAGCACAATGGGGCCCTGACCTTGGCCGAGACATAGAGGTGTTACTGCAGTACAAACAACAGGATCCAATGAAATTATACGCACCGAACAGAAATGCTGAACTTAGCCATGTATTACTTATTAATTTCCCACATAGCTGTACTTTGCTGGGTGTCCCTCCTCACTGCCCCCCCAACACAGACAAAGGCAAGGCTGCAAAACACACGTGACGCGATTCAATATTTGTGTTTTTCACAAGCACGGTTGATTTCTTTTTTTTTTTTTTTTTTGCAACTGAAGCAGTGGAAAGAGTTGTGGGTTAGGGGGAGGCGAAAAGAAAAAAAAAAAAAAAAGAGTGGGCCATTTTGGGGATGCAAAGCAAGAATAAGGGGGTGGATTTGCAGTTGTAAGAGAAGAAAAATGAATACGGCTCAATTTAGAAGTTTCCTAATGCCATGAGACAGAGGACACTTGACCCAGAAGCTGAGCGCTGCATCAGAGAAACTGCTTTTTAATGGTCATCAAGTAATGCTTTATAAAAATGTCACTTCAATTCTCGGCGCTGTGTAAGAACCACCTCGACGGCCTCCCGGGGCATATGGTGCGTTTCAGGAAGCGCGCCGACGATGGGCGGGCTGTGAGCTCACGATTGTGATGAAAGAAAACAGAGTGCGAGCCGCAGCTGCCCCGGGATCTTGCTAACACACACGCTTGCTCCGAGCGACCGACCGAAGCAGCTGCTGGACAACCTCTTCGATGTGCAGACTCTCAGAAATTCCTCTGCTAAGGGATCTAGAGTTACTCACTGCTGAAAATACAAGTGCAAACACCCTTGTGCTCTGCCTACGGACGTCCCATGATGCTCGAATGAGTGATTCTCAGCCAGGGGGGGCAGTAGCACCCCAGGGTGCCTGGAGATCCTTTCAGGGGTGCCATGCAATGCCACACAATGTTAGGTGTGCAAACATGGTCACAGGATACATCAAGCTACTTCAAAGAAACCACAGTGTAAAAAATATAAAGAAAAAATCTAACCTGTTGTGGTCGTCTTAGTTCTTTGCAACAGAAAAACTCCTGTATTATTTTTCCATAGCCAAAAAATGAGTGAAAACTAAGAGCTGGCACTTTCTAAGGGGTGCCTTGAGTCTAAAAAGGCTGAGAATGCTTTCCCATCTGTAGGAGGCCTGCTCCAAACACCGCACAGTTTAATCGACAAGGCCCACTGAAGAAGAGCTTATATGGACTCAAATGAGACCCCCGTGGCACCACCACTCCACGTTCCAAGGGCCACATCCTCCGATGGTATAAAGCAATGCAGAGTCCCATGTTACACCAGCTGTGTGCCAATTTACACCAGCTGAAGGCCTGGCCCAAAGTCTTTATGGCTTCACAAATTACTACAATGGAGAGACCATTAGGCTAGGGACAGAAGTTACACATAAACCGGTTTAAGTGATCCAAAACTGGTTTAAACCTGTAACAGAACAAAAGTTCAGCGCATGTGAACCGGCTTCAAAATGGCCAAAATTGGTTTAAGATAAACTTGGCTGAATGTAGTATCAGACTTAACTGATTTAGGTCAACCCGGTTTATGGAACTTCTGTCCCAGACCCCCTTCCTGGTTCAAGTTAAATCACAGTCCCCCAGCATCCCACCATGCTTTGCAGCCCTGGGCTGGGTTGTGCTGTCTGCTCAAGCAGAGCAGGGTTGTCCCTGCCCTTCTGCCCTCTGGCCAGAGCAGTGTGGGCTGGCAGACAAGAGGGTAGGGGTGGGAAACCTGGTTGTCTGCCTGGCAGGGATGGAGCAGCCCCTGCCAGACTTTTCCCCACTGGAGTGGAGGGGGCAGGGGTGTGGGACAGCAGGCTCAGGTGGAGGGGAGGGAGGAGGATTAAAACCCCCCGCCTCCCCTCTCCCACCAGCACGGGACCCCAACCAGGGTCTGCCTGGCTCAACACCACCCCCTCCCCGCCACCACTGGCTACTTGCGCGGCAGGGGGGTGCAGCCAGAGCCGGCCTGGGCAACAGTCTTAGGCAAAGGGGGCGCAGAGAGCCAGGCAGACCCCAGCTGGGTTCCCTGTGCCGGTGGGAGAGGGGAGGCAGGGGGATTTAATGCCTTCCCTGCCTTCGCCTGAGGCTGCTGTCCCTGACAGTGTCTGGGCATGCCCTCCATCGCTCAGGGACAAACCTGGCAAGGGTTGCTTCCCCCTGCCCCCTCCAGGCACACCCCAGCTAGGGTCCCTGCAGCCCAGGGGTGGGGGGGTTTAAACCCCTCCCCAATCATACTCAGCGGTTTGCCTGGCCTTTGTCACCCCCCCGCCCCTCCAACCCCAACTCAGCTTCCCTTCCCACTGCCAAAATGAAGGCTCGCTCTAGCCCTCTGGCTTCTAGACTGAGCCACTGCAGGCAATTGGCTGCATTTCCAGAATCAAAAGTGAATGTCTATTCACTTGCTTCCTGGTTCAGTCTACGCAGGTTAGATTAACCTACAACGATTGAATCAATTCAGGCTCGGGCTTTTTGAATGTCTGTACTTAGCCTTAAGGATCTATCGGTGTTTTTTCCCCTTGTTATTATCATTGTATCACTGCATTAACTACATAAGCCTATGCTTAAGGATGAGACAATTTGTGCACTCTAAAGCTCCCACTATCATCACCTGTCACTTTCCCCACACAAATTGCAATCTGCAATTTTGCTCAGAACGTTTTTAAAACTATCTATTGAACAGTGTGGGTGAGTTAGCCACAGAGGAAAAAAGCTATTTGTATCAGTTATGATGCTTCCAGCAGCATTATTTTCTACTTACCACACTTAATCTTCTAGTGCAGCACATAGCAGCAGAACTTAAGTATATTCTTTGCAGGAATCTCAGTAATAGGACAGTTCCTAATGGGCTCTGTTTTTATAATGTTTCATACGTTATGTCCAGAGTCTGGAATGAAAAATGCTGTCTGCTGTGCTTTTTTTGAACAAGGAAGCTAAGTCGTCAAAGACTATTGCACATGCAAACTAGGTTGCATTTCTTCCCTTTTTTTGCATGTAAACCCATGCTTTAACTTTTCACGTGTGGTTTTGCACCCAATATGTGGAGAATGACCAAGGGTGATAAATACATACCCAAGTCCGTGGTTTTCAGAAGGGCTCCCTAAAGTCAGGCTTCTTCTCAGCACCTAAAGAGATGGCCTGATTTTTAATACTCTTATCAGTTTTCAATGACCTGAGAGAGCTTAGCCCTGGAGATCTTTTTTAAGTGGCTTTTTAAAGGCTTCTGCCCAAGATTTTGGATATCCAGCTTGAGAAGTCTTAGATGCGTCTGGCTTCCAGTCACCTAGGACTCAGCGTTTCCAGAAAAACCACTTGAAGGTGCACCAAGTTGAGCCCAAAATTTCAAACACTAAGGGCCAGGTTCTATATCACCAATTAGGCACCTAGGGGGACTGAGACACTTAGCAAGATCCTTCTCCATTCAGCTTTAGTCCATGAAAAGCCATTAATGTGTCATCTGGCCCTAAAACGAAGTCACAAAAAACAGAGAAAAAGAAGAAGACCTACCCATCTTTCCTATTCATCATTTTGAGGGACTCAGCAAGGACAGAATAGGATCATACATAGGTACCTATGTTACACAGGAATTTTGGGTGGCTCCTGGAGCTGTTAACACCTGGACTGTCTGCACAATCCACAAAATGAGTGGCTTTAAGCACTGTTATGCAGCTCCAAGTTACACCACTCCAAGGCAGAGTTATCTCTGATCCACCTACCCAGCTCTTGTTCCATTAAGATGTGGCCACTTCCAACAGATGTGTTGCCCAAGCTGAAGTCCTCCAGTATCCCAGGATCTCCCACAACCCCACCCATAGGGAAGGGATAAAAGCCTGTCCTGGCTCACCAGCCCTTTAATAGCAACTCACAGCTACAGCTCCCAGTCCGGCCCTTGCTCACCCGGCCTCTAGTGGAAAGACACAGCTGTGCACATGGGAGATGGTCAAAAAGTTGTCTAGGTTAAGAACGTGACAGCTCCAAACTAGCACTAACACGGATCAACATTTCTGCAGCTCACAGCCCGAGGTGTCGCAAGGCCCTAAGTCCACTTACATGGCAGATCGGGTGGAACAGTATTTGGCCTTAAGAATCACAAAGCATTTTTGTAGCATTAGTAAAGGTTAATATTATCACTGGCCTTTTCCTAGGATGCAATCTTCCTTGACTGTTCACACGCCACATCTGTCTTGTACTCTGTAGTCTTCTTCTTCTAAAATATATTTGTTTCCATGGTACAATTTGCTCCAAATGGCAGTCCTAGAAGGAGCTGCTTAGTCACACTTTAACCGAAGGAGCATCATACCTCATACCGTGACCAGCGTTGTAAGACAGAAGGCAGGGTAGATATGCACCTTGCAAACAAAATAAGGTGTGTGTGCAGGTGTGTGTGTGCATATATATGAGAGAGAGAGAGAGAGAGAGAGAGAGAGCACAAGGCAGAACTTCAGCGTCTCAAGAGCTCATTTTAAACCCCATTACCCAAAAGAGTGCCCTGAAAAGAGAATTTTACCTGGGATTTTCCAGTGAGCAGTATTATTTACCTAACAGGACTAGCGCAGCGATTCTCAACCGGCACCCTGGGGTGATGTCAGGTCCTTTCAAGGGTGCCACAAGGTGACAAGCAGATAAACTCAAGATTCAGGATTATCCCTGCCTGGCCATCCCCCAGCCCCACTGCTCCTCTGCAAGGAGGAAAGCACTGCCATGTATGCATTACTTTTTAAAATTTGGTGCCACACAATTCACAAGTTATGGAGAGTGCCTTGAGTCCCACAAGGAGTGTCTTAAGTTGAAAAAGGTTGAAAACCACTGGGACTAGAGGATTTCCACAGGATATGTACTTCTTGCAGTTCTTAGTTGGGTTATAGTTACTTGAAAGTACCACGAGGTTATGAATTCAGCTGTTCCCTGGTAACCAGCTGCTCCTACCCCATAGTGAAAGGGAAACAAGGTCGCATTTACTGTGGGGTAAGAGCATGCACATGGGTGGTTACTGCAGAGCAGCTAATGCACTATAAATTCACATCCTAGCGTGCCTCACAATAATTTACTGACATTGCCACAATAAGCGTGGCTAGCCCAGCTTGGGTAACACGTTCAGAATTGCTGAAAGAGACTGGCATCCTGTCTAGGCAGAATATGCAGAGAAACAAAATAATACACGGCTTTTCTTTGTAGACAGACACAGAGAGCAATGCATCCATGGTCCGTCACGTGTTAGGAATTAGCATTCAGACGGTGTACACTATGGGTCTAATACAGTGGCTCTCAACCAGGGGGCTGCAAGACCCTCTGAACTGTCATCCTACGTCACACCACAGGGTTCACCTGAGCCAGGAGCTTGTCCACAACAATGGCAAATAGCAGGTGCTTTAAAGGAAATGTATGAGCAGCAGGGCAGGTGTTGAGTGATCCATCCTCTACCAGATCCTCCAGTTGCCTGCAGCAGTAATTAGACCAGGATTTGAGGTATGATTCACTAGGCTTCAGTTGACCAGATAACCCTTGGAGCCCTTTTTAAAAATGGGGAGGGGGCTTTCACTTCAGATGATAACCACCTCCCAAACCCATTGGGGTTTCATCCCCTTTCCTAGCCTCCCCCACTCCCACTGGAGTTCCTGTTTCCACCTACATGCTGTGCTTCAAGCCACTCAATTTGCTCTCCTACAGGGTTTGGCTGATCGGGCTCTCCTGTTACACCCCCATTTCTAGCTGGGGAACCTCCAACTTGACTGATCCTCCAGATATTGTTGGCCAGTGAATGAAAGAAACAGCTACGGCCGCGCCCAGTTCCCACCAGTGAACGAAGGGAGCAGCTACAGCCGCGTCCAGTTCCCACCAGTGAACTAAGGAAGCAGCTATGGCCGTGTCCAGTTCCCACCTCACCTGGAGAGGATAAACAAGCAGACAGCAGTCACTTATTCTTGGGCACCAGGCGTGGGTTGGTTGTACTAAGGCATATGCAGGGTCCTGTTTCCCCTGCCTGATTCTGCAGGCCAACTTACAGTAGACTTCAGGGGCCATGTACTGAGTCACCTATGCTTGAAATCATGTGCTGAGCAACATCCTTCGGTAACTGAAGCTTGTATTGCCTGTTAAACCGGTGCAAAGTAGGCATCAAATTCTTCGCAACCAAAATGGTGAAAATGCAAGACAACCCGGTGGTGGTCTAAATGCACAGAAGAGACTGTTGAGATCACCTGGATCGGACATAGCATGGACCACAGAGCCCCATCCCAGAATTACGCCCAGCCACGTGCAGCGGCAACTGAGCGCGATAACTCAAGCCTGGATCCGTGAGCTCTAGGGCCACGGAGAACACGGCTCCTATTATCTGCCCCGAGACCAGCGCCTCAAATCGCACAACCAGATTTAAATGAATAATTTTACCGAGGTCTTCAAGACCCTTCCAAACAAAAAGTAGAATATCAGGAGAGAACAACAGCTCTGGGTACAGTGCTGTGTACAGAGACGAACTAATAACAAGCTTGACTGAAAGAGTTGATTAAATTAGTTTAATTTAAAAGCTTAAACAAACCCTGAAGGAGGCTCTTTGTTTATTGCTTTTTACCTAAAGCAGGCACTACTGGAGAAGCACCATGTGGGCATGAAATATTTATTCATTAAATCTTTCATAAAGTTGCACACTACTGGTTTCACCCATGATATATTTATAATGTGCCGTACACCAAGAAAATGGGGTTTTTTTTCCCTTATCTCCCTCCAGACTTGAGCCTTGTCAGGTATCACATTGGGCCTTTTTCTCAAGTACTATACGGCCCTGGGCCTTTTTCTCAAGTACTACACAACCTTGTCTACACACCAAAATCATACTGCTTTAACAGCTAAAGGTGGAACTAAGACCTCCTAGTATGGACATAAGGCGATTGAATATTGTAGGCAATTTATTACTAAAAAAAATCATAATTTTGCCTCTTGAAATGCACCGAAAGGATAAAGATCCTCTGAAGCCACCCCCAAATGCAATGAGAGCTTTCCCTGCATACACTCAGCACTAAACTAACATGGAAAGAGGCCTCTCCACCTACTAAAATAAAAAATTAAATCAACAAATTTCTACATTTTATGGTGCATCCATGGCCCAAAGGGCAACAATTTCTATCAGGTGCCTTAGTGGAAATACTACTGTGGTGCAGAGGGGCATCCCCAAACAGCAAATACCTGAAGAGTGACATGTACTTCCCCAATGCATGCTAAAATATGCACATGGCCAAAGATATAGATATTGCTTATTCCAGAAGGGGAAAGAGTAAGCTACCCTGATCTAGGCACTTTTATACCAGTCAAAGTGCATCTACACTAGGGCTTCTACTACCATAACTATCTCAGTTAAAACATTGTTAAAAATAGTTACCCTAATGCCAACTCTGCGTTGGGCAAGCCTAAAGCCCCCTTAGATGGTTTTGACAATACAAGTAGGTCTCCAAATGGATGTATCAAAAAGTCCTTAGCACACATGGCAATCAAGCTCATTGAGCCCCGCGCTAATTTTTTTTTCCCCTGACTTTAGTGGGAGTTTTGCCAGAAGAAGGGCTGCCTAATCAAACTAATTAATTCTTTCTGTTTCCCTTATTCCACTTCTTCTTGGCAAGAAATATCATACAAGCAGATGTTGCTGTCCCTGATAACTGTGAACGGGGGCTGTTGGAAAACCTTCTGCGGGAACCGCTC
>NW_005841853.1:3188917-3192252 GCF_000455745.1 Alligator sinensis | reverse complement strand
GCTCTTCAGCAGAAAATTGGGTTCTCGGGGGGGGTTTCCCCCCTAAAAAGTCTCTACGACGATACGTACTTTACACTGACAAACCTAACGCCCCAAAACTGGAAAGTTTCCAAGGCACCTCAGATGAGTTATTGTTCAGTTTTACTGCTCAGGACTCCACCGGGGGAGAAACTCGCCCCACAGCAGACAGTCAGTAGGAGGTTAATGAAACACGTACGCCTGACCTCAGGCTTAGCTCATTGTCCATCAGCTCATGCTCCCCAGGGATGAATTTCCATCTCTTTCTGAGTATTTACATTGCACTTGCTGAACTCCCGAAGTCTTTCTGTTTTGGACTCAGTTGAAAATTTGGGGCAGTATTTCAGGCAACACCTGAGGGCCCCTTCTCTATAAATGTCCAGACGTCACTCAGGAGCCTAGAAGGCAGAAGGCAGCTTTTTTGAGCATCGAGTCCTTACTCAAGTGAAGCAATGGCTGAAGTTTAAAAAAGACCCACTGACATTAAAGGACCACAGTGTATGCTCCTCGCCTCAAACCCTGAAGCATGGTTATCCAGAAATTCCATGCAGTTCATCCCATGCAGTTTTCTCCAGGGTTAACGGGTCAACCCAGCCGGTTAACCCTGAAGACCCTGGGAACCTGTAGGAAGAGAAAGCTGGAAGCTTGGCTGTCCATAGCCAGCCCCCCAATCTGCTGTTTCCATGCTACCCCCGACCCTGAGAGCTATAGGGTGGTTTGATGGGCATCTGTAAACTCCAGCAGAAAGCTGAGAAGAAGCCACAAAGCCACAGTCTTTCCCTTCCTTTCACCTCTGGTTGAGGTTTTCTCCATCCCAGTTAAACTCTCTGCACCGTCCCTCCATACCTCCCAGCACAGGAGAACACAGAGCCCCAGCGTGAGAAGCACGCTGGCAAAGTTCACCGATGACACTAAGCTGCATGGCCACCCTGCCCCACATCAGGATAGGATTACCATCCAAGTGGACCTAGACAGACGAGTTAGATGGGCGGACCAGACCCAGATGCCGTTCAACACCGAGAAGTGCCAAGCGCTCCATCTGGGGAGGAAAAATCCTCGACAAACGTACAGGCTCGGTGGTGCTGCACTAGCTAGCACCACGTCCAAAAGGCGCCCGGCGTTATAATTGACCATAAAATGAACATGAGCCACCATTGTGATGCTACAGCTAGCAGAGCAAACACTACGCTGGCATGCACCAACCGAGGCATCTCAAGCAAAACTAAGGAAGTGATTCTCCTGCTCTGCTCGGCATTGGTGACGCCGCAGCTGGAGTGCACTTCAAGAAGGATGTGGACAACCTTGAGAGAGTCCAGAGAAGACCTACTCATATGATTAGAGGCCCGAAGAGCAAGCCATACGAGGAAAGGCTGACAGATATGGGACTGTTCAGCCTCAAAAAGGGAAGACTTCGAGGGGGTTTGGTGGCAGCTTCCAAATATATTAGGGGAGAGCATCAGGGGTGAGGCGAACAACTACTCACCAAAGTGCCCCAAGGGAAAACCAGAAGCAACAGTCATAAACTCCTAGGAGGAGGTTTCAGACTGGATATAAGGAAAAACTTCTTTACAATTTGTGAGACCAGGCTCTGGAATAGACTCCCAGCAGGGGTGGTGCATCTACCCTGGAGATCTTCAAAAGGAGACTGGACACACACCTTGCTGGGTTGTTTGACCCCAGCAGTCAAATAACCCAGCAAGACCCCAGCAAAGACCCCGGCAGTCTTTCCTGCCCTAAACTTCTGTGACTTGGCGAGTAACAGCTGCCGCAGTATGGAGAAGTCGGGTAAGACATCGGTGAAACGAGATACCCTCAGCTGTGGACTCTCCTAAGCAAAGAGAAGCTGTGATAAATGACGTATTGATTTCCGCCTGGGACAGGACACAACACTCGCACTAAGTACACCTCGCACCGAAGCGTTTCATTCCCTAGAGGTTTCTTACCACAAACTCCCTTTGTCTGAGCCTCGGGAAAATAAATCTATTCTGATCAGGCCTTTCATCAGGATCCATTCTTACCAACCTAGCCACGTCTTTAATAGCCAATGGTTCACCGAAGTACGCTCACGGAGCTTATTAAAAAGAATAAAAACAACAGAGGTCAGTTTTAAAGACTCAGGGAAACGGAAATTCAGCACTCAAGCAGAAACTCAATGCTCAATATGCTTGACTATGCAAAACTATAACAATCCCCACAATCCAAAGAATCGGGTATTATATGCTTTTGTCCCGTCATTAAATCAATAAGATCTTGATCCTAATTTTCTTCCCCCCCTCCAAAAAAAAAACATGAAAACCTGCCCATTGTAGCCAATTTAAGCATACATATTTGGGAGCATTCAACCTGTTAAAAGCTATGAAATGGGGGGGAGGAGGAGGGAGGGAGTCCTACTTTTATCCACCAACACAGAACAGAGCATTTCGGATTTGCACAGTGCTAAACTGACGCAGGATAAGAGCAAACCCACATGCGGGTTAACTACCGGTTACATTTCAAAGGCCAAATTTTTGCCATGACTCAAAGGGAGGAAAAGCTTCTCTTGGGTCCCTCCCTCGAAACAGTCCTGATGCCGTGGGGGCCGGCGGGGGGTGGGATACAGCAAGGGGCTAGGACTGATGTGCTCCAGCAGCTCCCAGCTGTTGTATGGTCTCAGAGGCTAAAAAGCAGACAACGGGCCCGGTGCTAGACATGCCAGCATGGACTATGCCTTGCACCAAAACAGGTGCTGCTGACCCAAGAGGCTTAAATGGCAATTACTTTGAATGAGCCAGAATTGTTCCAAAGCAAAGTGTTAATTCGAGTCATTCAAACGTACTCAATGCGGGGCATTGAGCTTGGTTGTCTGCAAGGTCTGGATTTGGTGCAGAGAGCTCTGGGGCAGATCAAATTAGTTGTCTGTTTTTAGCCTGAGGGGACCAGATGCAAACTGATGCAGTTCACACTAGGGTGGATTTCAAGCCCCACTATCCTGTGCTCTTCAGCAAACAAAGACCGTTTTTTTTCCCCGCTTTTCATTAGAAATACCCAGACCTGAGGGGGAAAAAATGCTATTTTTTACATGCTCATTAGAAGTAATCTGCTAAATGTTCTGTGCCAGTGCATAAGGCTGCCTACTACGCTAATAGAATATTTAACTGACATTTATTTGCTGACTTGTTATTTATGTTAACGTCATTCCAGCATAATTAATACTCTGCTGAAGTCAACTCTAAAAGCTCACATAAAACACTAAACTAAAAGAGCCATTTGTGGCGTTTAAAAAAAGAAATCCTGCAATCTATTTACATTAGGGGAATCTCAAATCAGCACCGATAGAA
>NW_005841853.1:3155835-3188907 GCF_000455745.1 Alligator sinensis | reverse complement strand
GGGAAAGAAGATAAAAGAAAGTGTGTAATACTTCAGCAGCCTCCACACTATTTACTGCTTTGATTTCCCAAGTAGATTTCTGAACCGAGTAAATTGAAAATCATCGGACTGATTCTCAGCTAACGTAAATCAGGATTGCAGATCTGGGCAGATTTACACCACGATACACATCTGGCCCCAAATCCTTAGCCAACGGTGAACAGACAAACGCAGAGGGGAACAAAACTGTTCTCCACTATTTCAGCACAAAAATCAACAGTTTGGTCCATGTGAACTTCAGCTCACATAACCAAAAGCAGAAATCCAATCTTGGCATCTGAGCTCCTTCAAGCATTGCACACATTGGGCTGCAAAAGTAGTTAAAGTTTTTATTTCCTTAGGGGAGAGGTCAGTGCATTTAAATATCCAGATCGGATTTTCTGAGACGAGCCCAGAGGATGGCGGTGGCTTGGAACGACTGCAGCTGTTAAGGAAATTTCAGACAGCCGCACGGTGCCTCCTGCTGCCCAACACTGAGGGGAATTAATGCTCACTCGTCTTGATAACCACTAAAGCATTAACTCTGCAGTCATTTCCACCCATAAAGAACTGAACAGGTTGGGGGAACCAATGGTAGGGCAACTATCTAGTTGGCTAGATGAGATCCAGGGATCATGGAGGGAACAGATTGCTCACAGCAGTCTGAAGGGATAGCCTGCTCCTGATCACATCGGCTAGGGACAGGAATTACACATAAACCAGAATAAGTGATCGAAAACCAGCTCAAATCTGTAACGCAACAGAAGTTCAGTGCGTATGAACTGCTTGCAAAAACAGCCAAAACTGGTTTAAAATAAACCAGTGTGGTATCAGACTTAACTGATTTAGGTTAAATCGGTTTATTGAACTTCAGTCCCAGATCTCCTCCAGATTCAAGTTAAATCACAGTCCCCCAGCATCCCAGGATGCTTTGCACCTCCCTTGCAAACCCTCTCTTGCAGGGTAGGTGGGCTAGCCTTGGTCCAAAGCTGTCTGCTCCAACCCAGCAGGGAGGCGTGCTCTACAGCGCACCCCAGGTTTCTGGCCTGAGCCACTGCAGGCACGTGGCTGCATTTCTGGAATCGAAAGTGAGGTTCTGTTCGGTGGCATATTGGTTCAATCTACACAGCTTAGACTAACCTAGCAAAGACTGAATCAATTCGGCCGCAGGCTTTTTGACGGTCTATACTTAGCCACTGCAGATACGGGGGCTGCATTACCACTCTTTGCCGCTGAAACTAAAGAAATATATCTGACTTCACAATTTGCCTATTATATGTGTGCTGCAGGCAGGACCGATTCTGAACTCAAAATACGCAGATGCAAGCATGTCAATGGGGATGTTCTGCTTCTGAATCAGTCACCATGAAGCCACAAGGAGATCAATGAGCCAGACTGAGTCACCTGGTACACTGGGGGTGACCAACCTGCAGCACAGGACAAGCACCTTCTGCATGTGTCACGGGGCAGGTTAGGGAGGGGACAGGCAGCACAGCGGCAGATAGGGCAGGGAGCAAAAAGCAAAGCATCGGATCAGGCAAGGAGCACAGGGCAGAAAGCAGAGCGGCAGATTGGACAGGGGAACAACAAGGGTTCAGAGTTAATTTGTGGCACACCTGCCAAACAGGTTGGCACCCACTGTGTTATACCATTCGATGCCAACAAAAGACAAGAGCATTGCCACTGGTGCCAAAACACAGCCTCTGAATTTTTAACAGAAAACTCTGTGGGTCGCTATCTCCGAAGACCCTGGCGATTTTCTTCCTGGATGAGAGTAATTTTACAATGGTGTTTAAACACACAGAGCACGATCAGCCTGGTGATCTCATCCAGCTCCAGTTCCAGTGGTTATAAATTTCATAGAGTGGTTAAGATCTTGGTCTCAATGAATTCGTTAGGAGGTTTTACCGTCAGTCTCAGCAAGACATCTTGGCACCAACTTATACACCCAAAATGGTCTCAAAGGGTGGAGTTTGGCCCCACCGATACATTTTGCTAAGGATAACTCTGGCAAGCCAAATTCAGGCAAAACGCTCTTATAAAAAAAAAAAAAAAAAAACGCAAAAAAAGACACTGTCTGTGCCAAGATGGCTTAAAGATTTCTGCTTGTAACTTGGCATCTTTAAATAAGATTTTAAAACTAGCTCGTAGCAAGTAAGTGGTAGGGTGTGCCATGAGTAGGCAGATGTCAACTGAAATAGGGACATCATTTGCATGCATTATAAAGCAATCCATTTTCCTATTGCACAAGTTTGATCTTCTTTTGCATGAGTAAATGGCTCAAGATCAAGTCCAGCATCTCGAACCCAAGTGAACGGTCCCCTCCCTCAGCCTGGAGCAAGAGTCCCAAATTAAACCACTGCAAATAGAGACAGAAAACATCAATGATCACAGGCTAGCAGTCCAAGGACAGCCCGTGCTGTGCATTTACCTTCACGCAGAACCCTGATCCTGTAAGGTGTTGCGCATTAAAGAAAGTGATCCTTCCACTCGATTCAGCACTGGTGAGGCCTCACCTGGACAACTCTGTCCTGTTTTGGGCTCCATGCTTCAAGAAGGATGTAGGCAAATTAGAAAGAGCCCAGCACACAGCAACAAAAATGATAACAGACCTGGGAAGCAAGACTTATGAGAAAAACCTGGAAGAACTAGGGTTTTGTCTGGAGAAGAGAAGACGGAGGGAGGGAGGTTGATATGTCTTCAAATACCTCAAGGGAAGTTATGGAGAGGTTGGAAATAGCTTTTTCTTTGTGGCTTTAGGGGGCAGGACTAGGAGCAATGGATGTAAGCTTCAGTGGAGGGAATTTCGGTGGGAAATTAGGAAGAATGGTCTATTAGGGTGGTTAAGCGCTAGAGCAGGCTACCTAGGGAAGATACAGAATCTCCATCCCTGCACATGTTCAAGAGCAGGTTGCACAGGCACTTGGTTGGGATGGTTTAGTCAAGGACGATCCTGCCTTGAGCAAGGGGTTGGACTAGATGACCTCATGAGGTCTCTTCCAGCCCTAGTTTCCTATGATCCCCATGACCAATTGGCACTTTTACAGCTTGACGTAGCATGGCCCTTCACAGAGGGGTTCAGTACATGCCAGAATTAGGACTTGAAGTCTTAATTCTGCCCACACACCCATAACTTACAAAAGAAAGGTTATTTTCTGAACACACAAAGAAGTAAAAGCTGATGTGTCAACATGGTCCTATTGATCCCATGGCAGAGCACGAAAGGGAAGGAGTGTCCCTCGGGTTTTTATCCTCTCAACACATTCAAAAAATCACTTTACAGACCTAGTTCCCTCGTTCACCCCTGCCTTCCTCCATTTACTTCAGGCAAGCACCTTCAAATTTATACCAGCGCAACAGAGAATGAAATCAAGCTCACCATATAGATTTATGATAGGGATGGCCCCCTTTGAATTATTATCTATCCATAAGGTTAAGGCACAACTACCATGGCAATTACAGGCAATTACACAATCATTTCATCCTCTAGCATCTTAACTTTGTCCCCCCACTGCACTAAGCTAACGGCAGAAGAGGCTCTGCTCTGTTGGCTCAGCTGTAAATCTGCAATCTGTATCCAAAAAAAAAAAGCAGGTGTCAATCAAAAGATGTTACTGCTCTCTCTGTGCGTTTCACAATGCATAATTTAGCTACTACACTTGTCAAGTTCTCTGCACTGCTCTTCCACCCGACGGTAAATGTGTTCACGAACCCAAATGTCATCAACAAAGGAAAACATCACGTGGACAGAAATGGCGAGGAGAGGAAAAATGGCCCGTTTTCCTTCACAATTAAAGACATCATTAGCCATGGAAAGCTCAGGGCACCAATTTTTTCTTAACTCCGCAGGAAACAGCCAGGACATCCTCGAAGTCATGGGAAGGAGGATAGCATAGGGGGAATCCATGAAGAGATGTTGAGCGTTGGGCCAGTTTCCAAAGGCAGGTGTGAATGGGAAGTTTTTAACAGCAGGTCAGGGTCGTGGAGATCCACACACCCATTTCTAGGGAGAGAGCAGGACCTGTACAGTGCAAGCCCTCAGCTATGATTTGCATCGTTGACTTAGGACTTAAACCAACGCTGACTATAGTAAGGTTGGACTCCCTTTGTACTCACGTGCTTTGGATGAGACTCTGTTCTTAATATTTACTTGGCTTTCATGCAGAGTGAGAACAAATAAAACATCACATTTCCTCTTCAACTATATTAGGCAGCAGCTCCTGTTTGGGTACACCAATGGTTAATATGTAACAGAAAAAAATACCCGTCCCAGGACATGCCTTCGGAGCAGATTAGCAGCAAAGCTCCAGACCATACGGATGTCTTTACACTTTCTTCAGTGAGTTCATGAATAAACATCCGTTCATTCAAATGAGTTACATATTAACTAATTTAAATAATTTTCATTTTGCTTTGAATGGTAAACAGATCTATTCTGCCAGGATAGTTGAGTTTGCAATTCAAATTACGCACCGATTTGTAATGAAAAAAAATATATAATTAATGATTAGATTTGAAGTAACGTACAGTTTTAGTCCTTTTCATTTTCCGCAGTAAGGACACACATATGCACACACGTGCATGCACAAGCTTTTCTTTCCTAAGTCAATACATTTTACTGCATACGGAGGCATTCTCCCGTACGATCTGTTCTGCTGCATCGCATCATAATGTCACGGCAGGACATAACATGACTTGACATCATGGTCCCAAGCACTATGATGCAATGCTAACACCGCCCAATAAATAATAATGCACCAGCCTGTAAATTCAATGACTTCCTTATACCGGGATCATAAACAATAATTATTTTGGCAGCTGCCCCTTGAAAGCGCGGCACGTGCTGAAGACTAAATCAAGTTCTATCGATTCGCTAAACTGAACAGACCCGCTTTTTGCATCTCCCTCCAGTCTAATGACATTCATAATGCTCTCGGTCGTGTTACGGAGGTGTAACGTATTGCTTTTATAAGCAAGACTAGCACTGATTAGACCGAGCCGATTGGTAAGCAGGAACGCAGCACTTCCCAGTGCTGCCAGCCTGCCGGTCGAACAAGTTGTTTCTTTGCTTATTAAACAGAGCGCTTCAATGACGGACCGCAATCAAATCTTCGCGACAGATAGCTGGGCTGCAGCCATGCTGCTTGCATGTCTTGCAGCGTTATTAAGGGTCTGGATCCTGCCTCAGTTATGCAGCATAAAGTTCAATACTGATCAAGACTTCTGTTAAAGGTACAATAGTGTGCCATTAACCACAAAGAGTAAGGTTTCAGAAGTATGGTAGCGATGCAACACTAATGCTTTTGGGAGCCTCCTGCCAAAGAGCGGCTCCTCTTGTAGCACATGCACAAAACCTGATCTCGACTGAAACACAGATCCAAAGCACCTACGCACGTGACGTTAAACATCAGAGCGCGGTGGAACTGGTACTCCCCAGATCACAGTTACGGATCTACTTCTTCTGGCTTGATTTTCCACTGTGCAAGACACCACTGTCCCTAGCGCTCTCGATGCGGGGTGACAAGTTCTGAGTACTTTGGAAAATCCAGCCGCTTCCTTCAGGTACCTAAATTGGCTCTCTTGAAAACCTAACTTTTAAGTAGGATTAGGTTTTTGACTGGTCAAATAAAGTTGGGTCAATTGACCAGTCAAATACAGGTCAAAAATTGTAACAAAAGAAAAAAAATTGCCAATAGGTCCAAGTAACATATAGAAAAAACACAAATTTTTCATGAAATGTGTCAAAATAATTTTAAAAATCATATTTCTGTCAAGAAAACTACAAAAAAATATATATAGTTGACCAAATAGGAAATGTTCACAGCACTGAAGTGATTTAGAGACTTAAAACCCCACTTTAAGTGCCTAACTCCCTTTGCTTTCAATGGGATGTGCAGATGCACATGCAATTCACAGCATGGTAAAGAGGGGGCAGGACTTTAACCCCTCGGTTTCTCTGTGGCAATTGCCTGTGTAGATGCTCTTAAGCGCCAAGAGATTAGCCCTCAAAGAAAAAGAAAGGAGGGGTAAATTGTGCATTTTATCCGCCATGATGTAATGGCATGTATGCCGGCAGTTATGGCAAACCAACCAATGTGTGGTAAAGCCACATCCTCTCACTCTACAGTATTACTTTTAGACTGTTAAGTGCCCAAATCTCTCAAATAAGACTGAGGCACCTAAGTCATTTAGGCATCTTTGAAAATTGTACCCAACTTCTGTAAATTAACATCTGTTCATTCAAAGGCTTCCACTGCTATTTCAAGACAGTGTGGCCTGAATTCAGTGTAGACCATGATTTCCTATGCAATCCCGATGCCTTCACTGGACCAGAGGGTACAGGGGAGTGAAGCTGGTGACTCAACAAAGTTGGTGACCCAAGACAAACTCTATACACGCAAGAGTAGCCAGACCCAAAACACAGATTTCAACCTATCCATGAAAAGCAATTGCCTCCAGTTATAAAAACAATCGTTATTTTCTATTATAGAAATCAATAAAATCTCTTACCCCCTTACCCTGGCATTTCGTGATTTCATTCTCGGCATTGTGTACATGCTGGCAACATTGATTATACGGCATGCAATAAAAGCCAGTTTAGGAGACCAATAAAAATCAAAACCCTCTCAAATGATCTGAATTTATTACCACTTGGCTAATAAATCTTTTGATCATATTTGCACTTAAAGATCTCACACTTGGGCTTCATTTATAAAGTCGATCCTCTTTTCATTCCAAACAACAGTCAGGGCAAATCAGGTCCAGAGCACCCGTCTCAGTGCTCAGCACATGCAAAGGCAATCAGGCCAAAGTCAATCCTGGTTTAAGGGCGTACATCTCTCACTGACAACAGCTTAGAGCAGCGGTTCTGAGCCTTTTTCAGTCGACGTACCCCTTGGTCTCAGAGTGAGACTTCACGTACCCCCTTTCAATGGGAAACTAATTTTTATGTCAAACTACGTCTAATCGTGTATTATAAAAACAGCAAGATACTCATACAAAGACTTTTCAAATTGTCAAGACTTTTTTTAGGCCCTTCAACCTGTGTTAGACAATGTATGAAATATATCTCATGTACCCCCTGGGGGTACATGCACCCCCGGTTCAGAACCGCTGGCTTAGAGACCAATCTGATACATTCTCTCCCCCATAAAAAATCATGCACAAGACGCGAATGAAGTGTAAGCCTTGCAAGCAGTTCTCATAAACAAGAAAAATAAAATTCATTTCAGCTGCATTCATACGTCGCCTTAAATTTTAAAAATTTCCTAAAATTGATTAAAAACAGCTGAAGTTGGAGGTTAAATGTTCATCCACTGCTCAAGAAACAAACTGGGAGGGTATATTATGTGGTCAGTGGTAAGAGAAACTTGTGGCTGTGCTTGAGCTTAGGTTTGAAAGGCTTCATGGAAGCAGCAGCAGCGTATGGGGCCGCAGCACTTTCTCCCCACGCTGGGGCACGGCCAACTTGCTTCATGCCACTGGCTGTACTTTGCTCCTCTACCCACCATGCTTTCTCATACTGCTCGGACAGAACATGGTTCCTCCGTAGGTCGGGACCATGGCGTTGCTCTCTGTTGACTGCCCCAGCAGCACAACTAACCTGCAGCTGTCACTCCGTCACCTCAGCTGTTAAAGAGCTGTATTTAATCCTTAGGGTAGGTCTACATGAGACAATGCAGTGTCATACCCACGCTGACTCTGAAAAAGCAGGCTCGTATACCAGAAGCAATCTAATGCAACATTAATGCAGCAGCCCAACCTAAGTAGCTCTCTTGAGAACAATACTGGAGCAGAGCCAGTTCATTCACACCTAGTGTGGGTCTCTCTCCCTGTTCCATGTAGACGTAACCTTTGTGCCCAAGGAACAAATCTACCTGTGCTTACTCGGGCGTAACTCCCACAGTCTTTAAGGGAGTAAGGGCAGCACGTGGGGATGGGGGTTTTACAGTTCAGTGGCCAACTCTGTCAAGGATAGTTGTCCCTGAAAGCTTTTCTTGGGACTCACAGGACCTGATTCTCAACTCATGTAACATGACTTGAACAGAGCCACAAAAGCTGAGGATGCAGAGTTACAACTGCAGACTGGGTGCCAGACTAGCACCTAGCCATCAGCCTTTGTACTAGAACACAACCCTGACAAGATGCACAGTACTCACCATCCGGAGGCATCAGCACCTTGTTGTTCTGGGTGCACCAGCCGACTGGATGAAGATCAGCGGTCATCACATCACACCAGAAATCTGCTCGGCGATCATCTCCATAGCCACAGTAACGTAGCAGTAAGAGCTGCCCGCATGTCGTAATGATTGTAGCCACCCAGTATGTGTCTGGATTGTTCTTGTTGGCCACTTCTAACTTCATCCCTGGTTGGAAACTGCTCTGTAGGCTGATTTCAACCTTACAAAATTAGAAACAGGTATTATTACTTTTCTTTATACTAGAAACATCTCTCTCCAGCTGAGCAAATTGAAGGAATACCTTGAGGTAGCCAACAACACTACAGAAGGTCCAAGTCCCAGGCAGGGGCTTGAGGCCTGTGATCTGTTCTCAGGTTGGCTAATGACATGAGAAGCAAACTTGGACTAACTCTTTCTGCTTCCTTTGCCTGTCTGGTCTATTTATGCTGCGAGTTCTCTGGGGCAGAAAGTCTACTACAATGTGACTGCACCATGGCTGGCACAACATAGCCTCAGTCTCTGGTTGAGAGAAGAAAAGAAGCAAGAGACTACAGTCACCGTCTCTCTCCATTGAAGATACTCTCAAAACCTCTACTGACTTCAACAGGGGCGGAAGCAGATCCCAAGTAACTGTCCAGAAAAAAAAAATCAAGAGAAGGCATTGCATGTTCTATAGGATACTCCTAACCAATGCAGTTAAGAGCTGAATGCATGCTTAATGTACTGACTTTCTTGCATCTCCGAACTGTTGTTTTGATATATCTTTTCTTTGCTACAGAACTTGAAGGAAAGTTTCCTTACTCTTTTTTGGGGAAAGAAGGCCCAATGGTTAGGATACCGGCCTAGAATTTGGGAGAATCAAGCTCAGTTCCCTACTGCACTCCACACATCCTTTAGTCCAATGGCGCCCAACCTTTAGTCCAATGGTGCCCAACCTTTTTTGGACTAATGGACCGCTGTCTATCTTCCACTTTTCCCGCAGACCACCATGCACCAAACTTTTAACTGAAAACATTACAAAGGTGCAAAGGTACAATCCACAGAGCACTTACCATGGCCTTTCCAACCAGTCATGGTCTACAGGCCCGAGTGCAAGACCCACTGCTCTAAGAATCTGGTTAGCACCATAAAGGCAAATGCTTATAAAAAAAAAAAAAAAAAAATGTGATCCTTGGTTTCTCTATAACTTGGTGCCCGTCTCTAAAATGGGAATAATAATGCTTCCCTTCCTCAAAAGGATGTCGTGAAGATATATATACACTACTGTTGTGCTACTAGATTGCATATACACCAACTGCAATCTACACCTTGGGAGTTCCAACCAAATGTTAAAGGGATACATCACGGTACTTTGGAGAAAGAGCACCTTTGAGACTGAATACTCCATCTCTGCTTGCCATACATGATCGTCACAATGCTATGTTGTGGCTGCTAATTACATTCAGGCTAAACAGTACATTTGTGGTCCTTAAGTATCAGTAAGATCTGCATGAATGAGCCAAGGAAAGCATTTCCTATTTTTCCTTAACCCCAAAATGTGGTCTTTGTCAGATCTTGAAAGTCTCAAAACAACAGGAGCAGTTTGGTCTCAGGATCACACACCTCTATGGAAGTTCATCTGTGGCATCCATCACCATGGGGCGCGTCTACACATTCATTAATGAGCCATAATTACGGCACATTAAGTTTAGTGCTTGTAATGACGGGTACTAACTTAATGCGCCATAATCGGCACTACTGCACGTTAGCACAGATGAACGTTTTTCTGTGACACTCTTGTGCATTAGACTAACTCTATTGTGCATTAGCACAGGCTTTTCCTGCCGCACTAATGCGCAGTTGAATTAGTCTTCTGTGTATGGTCTCGTGTAGATGCGCCCGTGGTGACCAAGCACCTTCCAAAATGATTAAATTGTAGTTCTCTCACTGCTCTTGTTTGTAAGGACCAGAGTTTGCTATTTATGAGAGGGGAAAACATGGCATCCTTCATGAGAGAGTGACGATATGATGCAACAGTACAAAGGTTAATTCAAACAAGCAGGCTGTTTACTTCACAAACCCCAATGCCTTTAGAGAGGTCCACCCAACCTCCTCTGAAAATAAGTTCCAGACTCAAGAGAATAGTCACCATGGAGGGACACAAGCACGCACACAAGCATGTACACATACACACAAGCACACACGTCTTGCTCTTGAGGTTGACGTTGCTGGGTGGGGGGGATGATCATGCACAATGAAATGGGGCTCCCTTGGAAATCAAAGACCTTTCCATCCCATAGAGGATTTTGAAGATGAAGAGTGAAACGTTCAACTGGATCTAGTATCCAGCAGGGACAAAAGGTGAAGCCTCCCAGTTAGGAAAGGGAGAGTTCAATAATGGCTGGTATGTGGCAAGGTTGGTCACACTGAGCAATGATTTCCTACATCCTGAAGATACTCTCTTGTGCTTTAGGATGGAGATAGCTTCCTCTTCAAAGGGGGTCTTTACCATCGCAGGTGCTCTTGGCTCTCCTCCACAAACTGAAAAAAGCATGGGTCAGGACTGCAGACAGTGGCTGTATTTATTACAATGCTTCCAGGACTCTCGTTGTACAAATAAACCCACATTTCCATGAGTGAGGGTATCATATTTGTAGACCTATGTATGGCTCCAAGTGCCCTAAGTAGCCAAATTGCTGCCAGAAGGGATCTCTGAGATACCCGCTGAGATATCTTCAGTGTGGAGAAGTGGAGGTACTCCCTGGTAACAAGGCAAATTAACATAGATAGGCTTCCCAGATCATTTTTGTTTCAAGACAAGCTTTGATGAAACGGAAGGATGTGCAAGAGAGATTTGTGTTGGAGCATCATGGAAAAATTAATGAGACTATGAAAGAGGCAAGAGGAAAAGAAGGAAAAGCAATGCAGAATCTCAGAGAAATCCCAACTCTGATGTGGCCGGTAAGATGACAAGGGGTGTGTCTACACTACAATCAAGTAGGTAAATGTGGCTCGTGTAGACAAACCCAAGCTGCTTGGCTTGTGCTCTGTTGGAAGTACAGCTGTGGTACCTTGGAGGTGAAGTAAGGCTATTCACCAATTACTTGGGCAGGTTTTGCAGCCTGTCTTGGGCAGTTTGCTACCATGCACTGTGTTATCAGTAGCTAAATTGGCTAGCTTAAAGCCAGATTGGTGAGGAACGAATATGCAGCAATCCCACCTTGTTTGCAATGCATACAGACCCAGAAGTGTACAGATAAGGGGAGGAGAGCAGAGGGGTAAACAGGATTTTAGCAAGGAAGAAAGAGAGAGAGAAAGGAGATTTGAGTAGGGGCAGGGACTGATTTCGGCAGCAGCACTTGTAATGGAGGACACCGTTTGAGAAGGAGAGAAAAATGCCTGATGATGTTTCCCCCAAGAACCATCAGTCACAGCCTTAATCTTCCAGAATGACCCTGTCCAAGGAAAACGAAGAGGCAATACAAACAGCATTTTCAAGGCCCAGACAAAGTACGTACGTGTTTGAACGATGTGTGAGGAGCAGCGCTGGCTCCCGTTTCTTCCAAGTATTCATCCCAATTAAAATCAGTATCCTCTAAGCTTGACCCTTCATCTGTTTAAAAAAAAAGCAAAAAAAATAATAATAATTAGAACGCGGTTGCTAAAAGCCATGAACTGCCCAACAGCGCCAGCCGGGACCCCAGACCAGGACAGCGACAAACACCGAAACCTGGATAAAAGAAAATGTGGCTGTTTTAACTGCTGTGCTTACCTAGTTACCTGGATTTCACTGCGTCTCTACCAGATGGTTTAGTTAGACGACTTTGGCAATTATGCTTTCCAACACAAAATGAACCAGCTTCTGGTATACTTGGATTTACATGTAGCAATGAAAAACGATGGAACTGTTTCATGACTTATGTTTGGATATTGTCATTCAATGGCAGCTTATGGTCCTCCGGTCACCGGGACAGAGCAGTGTGTGGCACTACAGGAAAACGTGCCAAGTAAGTAACCAAGCTGGTGGCCCAAAACATTTATGCTCTGTGGATACTCTGAAGGAGTAGGAAACCGAGTTTGGAGGGCAGAGGTTGTCCTCTCGCTGTGGCTGTGAGGAGTTAATCATGATTAGCGATGCTTTTCGGTCTCCTTTTATAACTACTGACACTGGTTTGTATTTCTGCAACAAGTCCCATGTGAAGGGGCTTGAGCACTGCCCAATTAATTGAGCTACCAAACATCCCTGTGAAGAATTCAATTTTATCCCCATTGCATGGATGGAGAAACTGAGGCATAGATCAAAGTGTCTACTAGCCTCAGGTCACACAGGAGTCAACGGCCAAATTAAGAACATTTAGTCTCCAATGCCTGAGTATTATACCCTACATTATACTTCCTCCCGCAGCGAAAGCACGCTAAACATTCATACTTCTATTGCATATCTATATTAAGCCTATTGCAAGGGGGCTAGAGGCTCCGAGTGATTATGAAATACAAATATAAATAACTAAAAAAAATAAATAAATCTTGTTTTGCTTGCAGAAAAGCAGCCAAATCTGACTGCCTGGAAACAAAACAGAAACAATCTTGTAAACCCAGGCTCAGTCCCAGAGCCAAATATTTACAGCCAAACAGCGAGATCCAGCAATAAGCATTTATCAGGCAAACTCCGAGAGCCCCTTACCTACTCGGGCATTCATCAGCCCAGTCATGATGTAATTAAAGTGACTCATGACAAAGTGAATTAAGTAACCTCCCCAGACAGTTTTATGAAGAAAACGGCAGGGTTAATTTATTGCAATTATTGCTACAGGTCTCCGGTTTTCAAGACCAGAAAATTATATTGTGTAATGTGAATCTCTCATTATTAAAAGGGAAAGAAACAGGTTATATTTGCTGCCCACGGTGCCAGACACATGCATCAGAAAGAAAAAAAAAAGAAATGTGTCAGCGTATAAGAGCTGGCTAGGCGCGGGGGGAGGCTTGGGTAGCAGTTCAGAGAAGTCACAGCTCCAAAAGCTGTCAAATATAGCACAGCGACTTATGAAAGTTGGTTTCTAAAGATGATGGCCCTGAGTCTCCTCTGATTTGTGCTGTTTGAACCTGGTGCGACTATGGCAGTAGAAATCAGGAATGAATCTACTGAAGAAACACAGAGACGGTGGCTCTGTCACCTAGTACAATGGTACCCAACCGACTGAATGAGTGGCAAAGGGACAGTCTGCGGGCCAGATCCTGCACGGGTTTACTCTGCAAGTACGATCCAGCACGTCAGCCCAGCCCCACATACCCAGACCCAGATGTGTGCCAGCATGACCCTGTGTGGCCAGATCTAGCCGCACACTGGTGCAATATGGTATGTAAAGCTGTGTTATCCCGTATGCGGGGCTCCATACAGGTCCAAAAATTTGCCAGCAGGGGAGCAGCAATGAACACTGCTCCACTCTCCCACTGTCAAATTTGCAGACTCATAGAGAGCCCCAGGGGCCAGATGATACAGTTCAGAGATGCTGATCTGGCCCACGGGCTGGAGGTTGAGCACTCCTGACTTTGTAGAAAAAAGCATAATGCAATCCAATGTATGGAAGGTGAAGACAGAGGAATTCAGACTAGCAACCAGGTGTGCATTTTCTTTTGACCGTGCCAGTGGTTAGCTACACACCTAGAGGCATGGTGGTTCTCCCACCAGTTGAAGTCTTGTCAGGACTGGGTGTCCTAGGTGACTTGCAAAAGCTCGAGCAGGAGGTATGGGCTTGAACAGAAATTGCTGGATGAGGTTCTTCGGCTCGTATTATGCAAAGGGACAGCCTCAATGATCGCTGCTCTCCTCTGGCAAAACAGGGAAATAAAGCAGCTCTTTCTTTGCTTATGCGTTAGGAGGCTTTACATCCAGATTCTGTTCACCGGGTGCTCAGACAGCCCCTAGGAAGAAAAAATGCTCATAACAGAGATCTGCCACCAGGGTTTGTGATCAACTCAGTCTAAGCGAAAAGGATCCCAAAAGGGAAGGACTACCTGGTTTACAGTTCAATGAAGGTGCGATGTGAACAAGAGACTTCCAGATGCCAGGGCAGCATCTGCGTGCCAATTCCAACTGATCCACCTCAGAAGCACCCACTACGTTCATCAAAACCCAGCTAAGGGGACATTTCATAAGCCCTGTGTGGCGGGAGCTCCTGAAAGGCAACGTGGAGAAAAGGAAGCCTTTATTTTCAAAAGTCTTTTCATCCTTTATTGGCAACTACACTTATATATACACCCTCCGCTACCTCCGTGACAAGCACAGGAGGAACAGAACAGAAAACGCTCACACTTTTTTCCCCCCAAAGACATTCAGATTTCTCTTCCCAGGAATATCGGAGGTGGCTAAAGCTGGCCAAGTCTACAATCAATGGCTTACCTTGTTATATACTAGCTACAGTATAGCATATAGCTATAGGATAGCATCTAGGTATATGCTATATACTTAGCTTGTTACACTACTTTGCATAATAACCCAAGAGCAGTTACAGCTCATTATAATGCCTGTGATGCCCAGCTTCTGCCTTCCAGAAATCATGCTTACACATGCTAGACAGTTCATTGCAGTGCATGTATTACCTTCCAGGCTGTTCTTCCCAGGTGGGCATATAGGGTAAAAAGTAGTCTCTTCCATCTGCTCTCTAATCTTGAGATCCAACTTCTCTGCCCCCCTACTAAAGTATCATCATAAGAAAGCATCCATGAGAAAGTTTTTTCTTTGCTTCCCACTCATAGCTTCACGAGCTAGCAATAGCTCCCAATCCTTTGAAACCAGGACACCAAGCTGGGCTTGCTAGGAGTTCAGCAAGTAACTTCACTTTAGCGTCTCATCTCCATTTAGACTGGTGAATTCGTTAGAGCAGGAGCTGGCTCTCATTATGTATCTGTACCATACCTAGCACAATAGGGCCACTGCTGAACTGTCGTCTGCGAGTGCTAATGAAACACAAATAAAACAAATGCAGAGTCCTGTAAGTGAGCACAACACTCAAATTGCTAAACCAATTTGATACCAAATGCTAGGGAAATCCTGTCATTAAATATTCGCTCTCTTTCGTATGGCTAAGGCAAGCAACGGCAGAAAAAGTGCAAGTGAATTAAAGTTGTAGGTTGAGGTTTGACAGCCAGTTGATGACAGCCAGGCCGGCTAAGTGGATTGCTTCAATCCCTCCATGATAAGCAAGTTCAGGGTAGGAGTTTGCAATGTGGCTCTCTGACTACACCTCACCGCATACACAGTTCAGTCAGTCCTTGACGGCCCATTTGTTCAATAAATCGGCACACCTTCCATGTCCCGTATGAAGGCGGTTCAGTGCCGTCGAATATTTGCATTGCAGATGGAAACCCAGAAGCTTGATGGTCAAATCTACAACCAAATTTTTGCTGCACTGTTGCTGCAGACCAGATTTTGCGCCACCAGCTCTCAGTATCCAGACTGCTCAATGAAAGTTTGGAGCATACGTAACCAGAAAGGTTTCCTCGACTTGAGCCTACAACTTGGTGGGTGGGTGATATCTTCATGCAATGGGAGTTCATGGTCAGCCATGATCTTTTCATACTCTCCAAAGTACAACTGGACCCCTTCTCACCATGGAGGGAGCGATGATCGATAACACCGACAGCCATGGAAGCAGCACAGGTTTTAGTGTGCCACTTACTACTCGCGTGGCGGCATTCACCTGTGTGTCGGTGTGATGGGTATAAGGGTGTTGGCACCGGACAGGAGTGTAGTATTCAGCAGTACAGAGTACCAGGGCTTAAATATTTAAAAAGCTCTTCCTCAAATAAGGGAAGGTACATAAATACATATATATGTGTGTGTGTGTGTGTGTGTGTGTGTGTGTGTGTGTGTGTGTGTGTGTGAGAGAATGTACAGGCACGTACACACATGTATGCATATGCATGTGTATATGCATACAACCATAAAGAAAAGTATGTAAGAGAGTTTCTGGCCCCAGAACTTAGAGTTGAACTAGACAAGGCATAGACCAAGCAGAAATGGAAGTACAGAAATTTCAAGCTGTGTGGCACAAAAACCAGCTCTCCAGGATTGTCTGCCCACTGTTCACTGAGCATCAGGAGAAATCAGGCTCTGCTGGCATTCAGCACTCAGATGCGCAAAGTCCATCAAAACACCTAAATACTGCCCCTTTTGAAAACTGCCTAATTCTCTTCTTTGTGAATCAAAATCAAAAAGGGAGAGATTTAGTCCAGAAGACTGCCAAGGGGCGCATGCCTCTCCCCGCACCCTCTACGGAGCAGCCGGCAGGCTTCGCTCACTGCCAGTCCGTCCACTTCATTGTGACACCTCACAAGCCTGATCTCTCTCCAGCATTTTATCTACAGACTTTATCAGGAAATTACTTTTACTGGGTCTGTAAAAATAATGTCAGGGAGCTCATTTATCATCGCGTCAGTGCCTTCTTTAGCTCTGTTTTATCAGAGAAATTGAAGACACTGGAAATTCCCCTAATCATTTTTATTGATTCTGGTCTGCCATAGCATTACCCAGGCTGGAGGCAATATTACCTAGAGGGCTAAACCTGGAGCAGGGAGTCAGGACACTTGGGCTCTATTTCCAAGTCTATCCGTGATATACTTGGATACTGCCCGGGTTTCCCCCACCAGTGAAGTGTGAAGGATGATTCTTGCTCAGCTCTATCAAGTGTTTTCACCCCCTCCTAGAAATACAAAGCGTTTTTAATATTATTCTTTATGACTGTGTCTACTACAAGGGAGATGATCACAAAGCCATCTATATCACCTCCAAATGCTTGAGTCATGCATTCAAAGGATGAAAACTTGGCTTCCACTGAAGCCAACTGCAAAACTCCCTGTTCATCTCAATGGGGTCAGGCTCCCACCGTGCTCATTGGGAGATGGTTATTTTACTTCTACAGGGTGCTTATTTGACCCCTGTATGTTGGCAAATCACTTATTGAGCCTTTCACCCTAAGCTCTTTTTTTTTGTGAAACAGTCAAGCCTAGCAAAAGCCCAAATCCACCATATGTTTCATGTCCTGTTAGGCTGTATTAAGTAGATGCACCTAAGGCTTCAGTATACAAACAAAATGAATCTGCTCTCTCCGTAGTTTGAAAGAGCTAGGAGAGCCTCAGCTTGTAAAAATGCAAGCTCTTACAAAAACACCGCATCCTCTAAAGACATAACCATTGGCACTATGTACTATGGGAACCTCACGGTGATAGTGTGAAAAAAGAGAGAGATCCTTCTACTCTGAAAGCATAAATCCCTACTGCCCCACCTAAGGGAAAAGTCTCCAAGTTTAGCAGTCGAGAGTCTCAGATGGATGGCCGAGTAGTTCTGATTTTAACCTCTACCTATTGATACACACTAGTTAAGTTTTACACTTTGTTCACAAAAGAGTTGTCTTCACGTCCAACCTGAAAAGAGAAAATGGAGAAGGAGGAGGGTGGTCCAGGGGCTGATACACAATACTAGGTCTTGGGAGACCTGAGTTTAAGTCCCAGCTCTGCCACAGACTCTCTGTGTGACCTTGGGCAAATCCTTTAGGCCTAGACCCTTATAGGTATGCAGATACCCAACTCCTACTTAGGCATCTCAGTCTCATTCATTTCAATGGGAACTTGATGCCTAATCATTTGCGGGGGGGAGCTGGTCTTTCTGAACCCATAAACACCTTCATTGACAGGCTGCAACAGCTAATAATGAAGCACTTGGCCCCAGAGAAGTGATCCAAATGGACTCTATCACCTACTAGTTAGGGCACCCAACTGAGATGGAAAGGCCCGGGCTCCAGTCCAGGATTATTTCTGGGTTTTCCACACATTTTGCATCAGATTGTCACCGGCTAAACAGTTCGTGACCCAGGCAGTTGGAAAAAAATTTGGGATCCCTGCCTAATTCCTGCTACCTCCCATGTATCGGAAGGGAAGGGCCAGGTGATCTTGCCCCACCCTGCAATACCGGAACATGTCAACCAAATTAATTACAAGTGCTCAAACCCCGCCCCGGACTTCAGCAATGAACTGTGACCAAACAAGTGCACAGTAATAATGCAGTCCAAACAGGCCCACTCATTTCAGACTTCAAAGTCGTTTCTGCGCTGCCCAGAACAGCCCCTTGGAGTTTAAAGACAGAAGCAAGCTGAAAAATACAACTTGAAAAGGCACTTCCCAGACCAATCTGTCGTGGCACCAGCTTCATTCGACCAGGAACCTAAGGGTTTTAACCTAACGACATCCATACTAGGAACATCAGAGCAACAGCAAGAAAAGACCTGGTCTCCAAATGCCATGGTCTCCAACTTGTGCAGGCCCCCAGGCCACCAGATTGAGCAAGCAACATGCCACTGGCACCATCGTGCTCTGCTCTCCGTGCCAACCTGAAGCCATCTCTACCTATGCAAAGCAAATCTTCCTGCAACCAAAAGCAACAGGTCTCAGAGGCCACAAGCAAGCCACAAGCAGGTACCACTGATCTGGAGAGTTAATCAGCTTGCCCTACATCCCAGAAGTGCCTTGCACCCAGACCAGCATCACTGATCCCTCCTATCCTCCTACTTTAAATGATGGTCTGTCTCCTGTTCCCCCTCCCATCCGAGCTCAAGAGACGGGCCTGATTCTCCTATCACTAATACGAAGCACATAGCACGCTCGCCTGTTGTGAGTAAATGGAGAGCATTTCCTTTTCACCAAAGAAAGCTTTCCCCTCTGGTTTCCCATCGTGGTTATCACCTGCACCACCCCATGGCTGGTACCCACACCTGGAGGGCAAGTGCACTGTTACTGCTTATTATTTTTATTGCAGAAGCCTCAGGCATGGATCAGACCCTCCCCCACCTGTGCTAGGAGCTGTACAAAAAAATGACTCCAAAGCTTACAGCCCAACTGATCTGGACCAGGGCTACTCTTTTAACACCCTGGTGTGAATTAACCCCACTCTGAGCCAGTCTAGAGAACACAGTCTACAAAACATGACAAGACACCAACGCTTTGCTAAGACAGACTGTAGGACTACCTGCACCATCAAGCCGAACAAGTGGTATCCCCAGTGAGAAACCTCTGAAATAAAAGACCTGATTTCTAAGGCAAAGGAACCTCAAAGCAGGTTTCAAATGATCAGCTGCCAAGGAAATTTATTTTAAGTAAGAAACAAGTTCCATGAGCAGATATGTCCAATGAATTCAAACTCCTCCTGCAATCATGTCAGAGTATGAGGGGACCAAAGTCCTCAGGAATAACAGCCATTCCCCCGCCAAGGGTTTAAATCCTACCCGCCTCATACATCAACCCCAGAAAGCAGGCAGTAAGGATGCTCACATAGGAACAGAGGACTGGAAAGGGGCTATCAAGACTAATCCAGACACACCCAGCGTCTTCCCACTTAATTGGTCATTGACTTGGACAAGAGGAGAATTAATTCAACACCTAGAACTTCCAAAAGCCCCCCACATTATTTTCCAATGTGCAGCTTTAGGGGATCCCCATTCCCACCTGGTAGTGAAAGGAAAGATTAAAATCACGGAAAAAAAAAAAAAATCAGGATCATAGCAGCAAACGACTCGGCACCCATCAGCATCTACAGCAAACACCCACCCTCCCCAGGGGAGCCAAGAGGGTGCTGCAGGGGCCCTTTTAGAAATCTAGACCTCACTCCATCATTACTAACTCAAAAGCAACATATCCCGTGTCAGTCTCCTAGAAATGCAGGATTGCTGGAAAAAGCATTTAGCCTTATTAGCAAAAAGGCAAACACCATAATGTACAATGCATGAAGTACTCAGTAACTTGCAGAAGATGAACAGTTCAATACTGAAGGTTAGTTATTGAGATGCCCCATCCATCAGCACGGTGTCTCTGTGCTGGGCACAGCGAGATACAGTCCCTGCCTTCAAGAGCTCAGAGCTTGACTTTTACAGATATGTAGGACCCTCAGTCCCACTAAAACCCAGAAGGGTTTGCTTCTAAATATCTTCAAATAGCTGGTCCTGATTGGACAAGACGGACAAAGAGTGGGATACAAAAATACAACAAGCAAGCAGAACAGAGAGAAATGAGGATCAAAACAGTTAGTGATCTCCAAGTAAAGTGGTGGCACAAGTAGGAACTGAACCCAAGCCAGTCCTAAGTCAGCACCTTAACAAGCCCACCACTACACTGCCTTCAATTTTCCAAATAAAAATAGGAAAAGATTAAAAATATTAATTAAAGGCTTTTTCTAGATTAAAAAAAAAAAAAAAGCCACACTAATAGTTCTGCAGATGCTTATCAAATCATTCAGGAATGTTTGCCCCAGTCCAGAGGTCTGGGGCACAGATCCGGCACTGGACCCTATCTGGAATAATTAACTAGGATGCCAGTGGCATACAGGCCTCATACTAGGTTTCTGGGCAGAGAAAACCATTACCCAGGCAAGGTGATAGCCACAGATCCCAAGTGCAGTAACCAATCCTAATGAAAGTTGCAAGCACACCTAAAAACACCATATGCAAAGTGTACACTCTGCCGGCAGGGAGATGCTTTGTGAAAAATTCTCCATTAAAATGCTTGGGTCAAAAATATTTCCTAAAAGCAACTTAGTAGAGCTGCTAAACAGAAAGAGGGAAAAATTTCACCAAAAGGGAAAAAAAAAAAAAGGGGGGGGGTATAATTTTCCATTTTCGGCCCCCCCAACATTAAAAAAAAAAAATGGTTGAAAAACTCAGGAAAAATGTTCTGCGATCATTTTATCAAGTTTTTTTCTGGTCTTTCTCTAAATGTCAAAGAATAAAATTCAGCTTCTTCCAGAAAAAAAAGGATTTAAACGTAAAAGTGAAACAAGTAAAAGCACAAAAGCTCACCTGAATCAAACTGCTCTCTGTTCCCATTGGCTGGACTCTGGCCCTTCTCCTGGGATAGATGCTGTGTTTCCTGCATGCTGGAAATCAAAGACGTCCTCGTCTCCATTGTTCAGATTTCTTCCTTTCCTAATTCATCCTGCAGCAAGAATTTCCTAGAGGACAGAAAAATACAACAGTGAGCAACCTATTCCACCCAAGTAAGGGCAGTCTTGAGTTACCCTGCAGTTTAAAGACAGAAAATTTAACTTGTCTGTTGACTGTTGTCCCCTGGTCTATTTTGATGCACTAGCTGAACATCTCCGGATCCTGGGTTTGAGATGGGGATGATAATTCCCTCTGTACAGGTGAGGAAGAGAGAGATGAACTCAACCCAAATGTGCTGAATCAACCCGGTTTCCTCCATAAGCTTTAACAGGTCTGGATCAGATATGCATTAACATACTCAAGGTACTATAAGGAAATCTATGGATGAGGTAGGACCAGGAATCAGATCTACCCCACCCCAATGCAATGCCTTAATTACAAGGCCAGTTGCAGATTTGATCTGCCCATGCAGTACTTCTTGCTCCCGGGTTCAACAGAAGCTGCGCATACGTCCGGTGCATTGAAAAGCAGCACGGTCCAGTGCTAGATTAAGAGGATGTACAATCAACGGTCTTTTAACCAAGTTGTTCCTGATTCACTATGCCTTCTCTCCTTCCTTTCCACAACACACCAGCTTGTACAGGCCACTGGCAAATGACTGCCATCCTGAAGCAGGAGAAATGCAGGGCACACCAAGCCTGAGTTTCAATCCGGCTAGCTTGAGTGCCACCAGCACCGGAGATGTGGCAGCACGGACTTCAGTACAGACTAACCCCCTGAGAAAGCACGGGGGTCCTGGATAGACGTGTACAGCTTGAATGGGTGCTAGCACCCGCGCTAGCTCAGATACAGCAATCACGCCGCCCCACTGCAATACGGACATGCCACATTTGAGTAACCACCTTCAAGTGACAGCAACTTATAAATCACTCTGCTCACAGCTGCACCAGTAGGATTTGCACTGTAAACTCTTTGGAGCCGTGAATTTGGTTGTGCATTTGCATGTTTGCACAGACCCTTGTAGGACAGAGCGCTGGCCCTGGAAGAAGCCTTGGGGTGCAATAGTAGTAGCAGTAACAGCATGGTGTGCCAACCCTGCAGTCCAAAAACCGGCACAAGAGCAAAGGGGAGCTCCCACTTTTATATAGAAAATCATAGGGGTTAAGGTCACAAACCAATGGGCCAAAGAGAAGGAACAGGTGAACGGTAAAGAAACATCAACACGGTGGTAGCACCTTAATTCCCACCCAACTCCACCGATCTCCGACTCCGCTGCGCGCTCCCCTGCGTAGGGCTGACCAGGTTCACATGCACGTGCTCTCTCTTCCCCTAACTCCAGTTTCCTCTTCCCTTTCCCCTTGCCCCCCAGCCTCCGGGGGTTGCTGGGAGTTGCAGTCCAAATGAACACATCGCAGCTCTTCAGACTGCCCCCCGGTTCCACCTCCCGTTACACACATCCCATTCACATTACAGTAGTAATAGTTGTAATATCCTGTTACACACATCCCATTCACATTACAGTAGTAATAGTTGTAATAACAGTAGTAATAATAATGTAAATTATTTAGAGCAATGTCCTAACTGGCCTCTTTAAATTGCCCATTATCTAAACAATAACAATCATTTATTTCCCCATCTTGATGCAGTGATTAAAGCTCTTCATCTTTCCTCTTCACTGACTCGTTAATGAATTAGGCATATTATGTACCATGGCTCCTTCAAACACAGCTAACCTCAGAACATATATATCGGTCATCCCCGGTGTACATTAACTTTCAATTAACTACAAAACTAAATGCAATCAGCGTGCTGGAGGTTGAGAAACGCTTCTCCTTCTGTAGAGAAGAGCTGGAGCATTTCCGCAGATATCATTAATAATGAATTGGTTAAGTATCTGCTTTTTTGAACGATGCTTATTAGAGGGGGGTGGGGGGGAAATTGTTAACTAAGGCTTTTACTTTCCCCTTGGTCGACTCAGCTATTTTTACATTTCCCCTCTAATCAAACCATAAAGAAAGGTAATCTGGAACTATATAAAAAAGAGAGAGAGAAAGAGAGAGAGAGAGAGATCAATTTAAATGTGCCAAATCAATCATTTTAAATAGATTTAACAAGGGTAACAATATAAATACTAAGGAGAAAGACAGGTTACTCAGTAGCATAGTTAAACCTTGGGAAGTTTCCATTATTCTGACAGGACAAAGTGACGAGCTGATGCAAAGCTTATGGTCCCAGCTCAGACGCCTGTAGCATTTATGCATGTAAACAGCAAAGTCCATCAGCAGCCACTCAAAACCCAGGTTTCTACACCGACAGATCTGAATGCCCAACAGGGGTTATAGCTTATATATAGCAAAGACGTTTTTCCAAGGCAGTCCGTACAGAGAAATCTTTTCACGTCTACACTTTCAAAAAGTCAGCAGTAGTGGTCTTGATCTAGATTTAAACAATATTTGCAAGCCAAATACTGTAGCCCTGGGTACGCAGGGGTCAGGTGCAAAGTCCACTGGTTGCAATGGGAATCTTTCCATTCAGTTCGTTGAGCTTTGGATTGGGCCCAAGAAACAGGACCGGGACATTTCCATTGTCCCACTGTAATAAAAGGAACAGAGGAAAAACAAGGGGACAAAGCCTGGATGTGAAATTCAGGGGAAGGTGTTTCCAGAATTCGGATTTCAGGCTCATCGAGTCAATAAACATAAAAGATAAAGCAAGTAAATACCTTGCAAAATAAAGAAAGAACCTCAAGATTTTTTTTTATTTTTTTTTTATTTTTTTTTTTTTACTTACATTAGTGAGGAAAATTGTGTTTTTTGGGGAGGAAGAGTGGGGGAAACCATATCATTATGCTAAGCATGCCTTTTTAATTCCAAGAAAATGAGATGTGGTAATGGACTATAGCCAATCTTGGGAACGGTTACAAGATTATAATTTACTGGAAGAAAACATTTAAAGCGTCTTCTCCAGTCTGGTTTGAAAACAAGCCCAAACTGTATAAGTGGTGCAATCGCCATTCCTGGAAATTTTAAAAATTAGGTTGGATAGACGCTTGGCTGGGGTAGTTTAGTCAGGTATGATTCTGCCCTGAGCAAGGGGCTGGACTAGGTAACCTCATGACGTCCCTTCTAGCCCTACTTTCCTATGATCCAGATCCACTAGCACCCAGTCATCCTCTCTCTCTCGACATGTGTGGTCTCCCCACCCCACAGTGCTGCACACCTGGGTGATGCTATTAAAAAAGAAAGTCCCCACCAAGAAAGGTGTCCTACAGACAGGTCGTGAAGCTGCAGGGCTAGCCAGGCAATGGTGCATGTGCTCCCCAGTGCCTGCCCTACCTCCCCCTAAGGACCCAGAGTTTTGGAAGGAGGGAAATGTTGCTGTGGGAAACTATCCCCCACCACTTGGGAAGGCAAAGACCCACAAGTGAAGAATTTCCAAGACATGAACAAACCCGTAGAGTCAGCTACAGCCCAATAAAAACATGTGCGGATGCTCCAGGGTTGCCAATACAATACTCTGCATCACTGATTAAAGGCCCTACTCCCACCATCGCATGAATAAGGGGAAAATCTCAGCTTTCCTTTCAAAAAAAGTAGTCATTACGGGCTGCTGGTAAAAGCTTAAACATGTGAACTGAGACAAAGGAGAAAAAAAAACATAAATAAATTGAAAAAAAAAAAAACCCACAAACCCTTGCCCTCTATGAATGCCTGAGTCAGAAGTTTCAGGCCGGAGGGGTTTCCAGTTCAGACTGGAGATTCAGAAGAACGATTCTCACCCAAACCAAAGTCAACACGATGCTTCCTCCTCATCGGGGTCGTTCCCCTCGTGGAGTCTAATTCCATCGGCAGGCGGCAAAAGACACTACTAAAAAATCATCTCTTCCCCTTGCTTGTTCCTCCTACAGCTGCCAGGGCCTCAGCTGCACTTATCTCGAACCTGCAGCATGGTCATCTCTACTGATACAGGCTGTCGGCATAGAACAAGCCAGCACCCACATTGAACTGCTCTACATTCTTGCGTCAGCTTGTTTTTCTTGATAAACCGCATGGAGCGATGGCGGACAAGCCCTCTCCCTTCCGACCTCCCGACAGGTCCCAGAGGGCACATCTACACTGCCTCCTAGGAGTGCCACTGAGAAGTGTGCTCTTGGTACATCATGTAACCAGCATGCAGTGTCAAGCTGGCTACACTGTCTCGTGCCCGGTCTAAGTCGCACAGGCTAGGGACAGACATGACACATAAACCGGTTTAAGTGACCTGGTTTAAACCCATAACAGAACAGATGTTCAGTGCACGTAAACCAGCTTGGAAATGGCTGAAGCCAGTTTGAGATAAACCTGGTTGAATGCAGGATCAGACTTAACCAACTTGGCTCAAACCGGTTTATGCAATGTCTGTCCCGGACCTGAGTTGGGAAGACTGGATGGAGCCTGCTCCTCAGAAACATGTTCAGGTTTGCCATAGAGCAGCAGCTCTCAACTTCTTTAGACTCGAGGCCCCCCTCAATAGACTTAAAGCGCCCCTCGGAAAACGCCAGCTCTTCATTTTCACCCATGTGTTGACTAAAGAAAAATAAAAGAGCAATTCTTCTCTTACAAAGAACTCAGTAAGACCTCAATAGGTCCGAATGCTTTTGCCACTATGAACTCCTATTTGAAATACCTGGGCTTATCTTGTAAAACATGGTCAGACACCAGTGTGTCACACTCTTGAAAAGACCTCAAGACGCCCCGGGGTGCTATGACACCCTTGTTGAGAATCACTGCTGTAGGAACACTGTAGGTACACCCAGAGTGACACTTGTCCTCCCACTTGGTGATCCACCCTTCACCTTTCCAGTTGAAAGTTTTTTGAATTAAAAAGGCAAGATGGTGAAAACGGGATTAGTGGAAAGAATCGCACACCACTTCAAGCTTCCTGCACAGTGTGGATAGACACGGACCACTGTGCCCTGGGCATCTTAAAAAAAATACGCATCTCCTATTGACTTCAAGAGGACCCGGTTACTCTTACAACCTTAAGGAGGGTGAAAACGCCACCCTAATTATATAGTATTCAGTCCGTCAATCATGGTCTACCTGAGCCTAGAAGGCCCACTGGGCCTGAATGGATAAGGCAAAATGATGGCTGAAGCAACTGAAAAACAAGGGTGTGGGTGGCTGGACCTGTGGGGCCATTGCCACCTACAATGCAGTAATCACCCACTGAAACCATCCATGTTTCTCAGCGAGTCCATCTGGAGGTCTAGAGGGGCTCGGTAGACTCAGTACAGCTTGCAGAAGAGCACTTCGCATGCTAGAGGAAACTGTGTTAGTTTAGACTAAGCATAAAGGAGATCTGGGATTGAGTCCTGACTGCCGCTGACTCGCAGTGGGACTCCAGATAGGTTACTAATCAATATGAGCCTCACACAATTTGGGACAGGTCTGCCAGGAAGAATCCTTAGGATACCTCCGAACAGGAGTGTGGCTGCATAAACCAAGTCACCAACCCATGAATGGGTGATGCCTCCACCGAACAATATCAGGCTCTTGCCAATCTTTTGTTTCAACTAAATATCTAGGACAAATACATACAAGTTCCCTTAGGCTTTTCCCTCCCTCTCCTCAGTCCTTGTGGGACATTGCCTTTATTCATAGACTCCTACCTTTCCTGCAGGGCTCCAGAAAGACCAGCTGCACCCATAATCCTACAGCCTCCACTGGTAGAGGAGACCTATTGACCAGAAAAAGGGCCAGTCATCCTGTAAGAGCCTGCTGCTGTTCATCACGTGGCTTCGTGAAGGCCTCGGATGCAGCAATTTCTATGACCTGTGGCATAGGTCCAGCAGCACCATGCTCTCCTGAAGCTGGTTTGGTGGGAACAGGGAGCTATATTCAGAAGGAAGAGGAGCTCCAAATGTGTGACAAGAGACGTCAAATCCAAGCCTGTAACACTCAGTCACAACCCCACAGCCAACAAGTTTCCGCACGACTGAACTAAGCCATTAGCAATGTTGGCTACAAGGCCCTGGGTACAATCAAGTCATTAGTCTTCCCAAGCTGAAGAGCCCAGGGGGAAAACACAGTGAAAACACACCCATTTTTTCCTAGCCAACAGCAACCCAGGGTCACGGTTGGCTGCCTTTGGACTCCCTAACCTGGGGAGCGTGAATTTAGAGCTAAGTCGACCAGGAGCAACCTTGAGCAAGGCTCATACACATGACTCTGGTGCCCCAATATGCTTAACCACTGCCAATACAGCCCAGCCCCAGGGTGCAAGACTTCATCCTAAACAAGAGCCCGTTGGCCAACAGAGGGCAAATGCCATCGCTCAATGATTCACTTGGATGCTAGCCAACAGAATGAGGGGCTCCCAGAATGCAATGCACCTGGTGGATCTAAGGAGTTTGCCCCAGAAAAAGAGAGCAGGGTCCAGCAGAGGATTTATTGTCATAATACAAGCAATGCATGCCCACAGAGACGACCGGCCAGCACACAAGTCTATGTGCCGAGCTGAGATTGGGATCCCCAAGGCAGGATCTGTCACGACCAAACCTGGAGCATGGACTACCAGGTCATTCACAGCCAGCGAGCCTTGTAACTCGTCCCACAAAGACAACAGCTCCTACAATGTACAGTCAGACGTTAGTTATCTAGAATAATTAGTGTTACCGTCATTCTGGAGAATCAATTCTTCCGGATAATCAAACACTGCAGTGTGAAGTGCTGCAAGCCATAACGCTGTACTGCCCCGCAATTTTTTTTTTTTTTTTTAAACTAAGAAACAAACGGAGGGGGGTGCATAATGCCTTACACCCTCAAAGCATCGGTAAATAAATAGCACAGAATTTTTCCACCAACAAGCAAAACCCAGCTGTGGGCTGATGCTTTTGTTCATACAAAATGTTGCAGTTAATTGAATGCCCAGATCATAGGCTTCCAGATAATTAACTCTCTATTGCAGGGCTGTCTGGCCTCTGAGCAGTTGGGGCCACGTGACCTCTAAGCCAGGTGCCACACACTGCGTGATGGCCCGGTCCCTTTCCCACCCCCACCAAATCTACCCACCATCCCACCACATGGGTCTCCTTGCTGCAATATGCGGAGGTCCCAGTCCCTCCAACCCATGGGATCTCTGACACACATCCTGCCCCAAAAGTGGGGGCAGGCAGGGGATGCTGGAGGAAGGAAAGAGGAGGCCAGAGATTCTAGCAGCCATAGCAGATGAATGATGGGATGAGCAGTGCCCAGACCAGGAGCCCAGGGGCCACAAGTTACTCTCTCATTGATCCTATACAACCGTCATCTAGACAGCCCTCCAATGCATTATCTGGAGCAAAGCAGTAGAGACAGCGGATCCAGCAGCCCTCAACCAAGCACTCTGGCTGCTTGGGGCACTGGAACCTATTGGATGCAAACACCCAAATGTTCAGGCTGAAGAGAGAGGACTGCAGACTGGGACTCATCTTTCCTACCCTCCATACAGCCGTAGTGTAGTTCACAGCATGTGCAATCGGTCCTATTTTATGTATATCATGCATCCCCACCTCCCTATCCCACTGGCTTGGCTTGCACCAGCAACACTCCCTCCAGGGTCTCAACAGTCTGAACTTGATCCTCTAAACTCCTCCAATGACCCCAATTTAGCTGATATATTCTTCAGAAACAAGCCCCCAACGTGGGTCAAAACAGGTCAAAATTCTCCTTGTTTGAAGCTGACAAGAGGATGTACACGAAGAAAGCTACAGGATGCAGCTCAAGGCAAACTCAGATATTATATTACAGGAAGATGTTCCTACCTAAGAACATACTTGTAAAGGATTGTTCATGGCAATCTAGTACAATATTTACACCCCAAAGCATCTCCCCGGTGCAAATGGCCCATCATTCAGAAGTGCTATTGCACCCATTAAAAAGCAGCTGTCCTCTTCTGAGAGAAGCCTCTCTCTCTTTTTAGATAAAATGCCAGTTGGAAACCTTTTAAGGATCATTTCTTCCAAATTTGTGTGCGCATTATATATATTTAAGGGCTCTAAACAGAGCCTTTTGCCAACCCGTCTCATTTATATCTAGTGACAATTTTGCTCTAGTATTGACCAGTCTGCAAGATTTTATTAAGGGCAAATAACTATTTCGAATGCACTGCATGGACTCAAAAAAAAAAAAAAAAATCCTAGGAAAAGGCCCGTTCCAGTCTGGAGAGCTCAATATGGTCTCAATATCAGGAGGCTGATCTGGTCCCCGTGAAGTCAACAGCTACTTTTAGAACTGAAAACCCAATATACCAATAAATCTATTAAAGAGCTATTTAAGATCAAGGGAAATACGGGCACAAGAACAAATTGGGGAAGATGGCCCAGGAATAAATATAAAATGGAAATTAGATTAAGGTTTCTCAGTGTCAGGTTCAAGAACAGCCTTCCAATAGGAGTTGTGGGGGCAAAATCCCAAGTGCTTTCAAAATAGCGTGAGCAGTTCACGAGAAGGATTATACGATACGGTGTTTGGTCCCTGAGCCCAGTCCTCTGCTATGGCAGGGAGATCCTATCCAGTCATGTCACAGCACAGAAAGCTTTTGCCATTAACTTCAAACTAGATTACGGTTCTCTTATGCCCTGCTTCACAGCACAGAACAGGCCGGAGTAAGGCATAAGTATACAGATTAGTGATATTTAGACAGATAATATAACATAGCTAATTAGTCCACCAAACATGTGAACAAAGGAAAGTTCTTCATTGTTACTGGACAGGTGAGATAAATGGGTAGCCTAATTGTACCCGAGTTAAGCTTTTGGTCTTTATTCCACTTCCATCCAAGTGGGCAGGACATAATTACCTACAATGATAAATCTATCCACGCTGGAGCCGGTAGCAAAATGATATGAAACTGCAGACCATATAAATTCATCTGGGCTTCACTGACTTCAGTATGAGTTCAATGTGCTGCAAATACATTTTCTTTAACTTACAGTTCTCCAGCTAGAACAGGGTGTTTTAGGGTTGAAACAGATATTGCCTTTCAGTGCCTCTTTGCTACAATACAAAATTTGATGGTGACACAAAGGCCAAGCAAACAGATATCCATGCCCCTTGTTACATCAGAAATACCCAAAATTTATGGCCATGACACAGATGGTATCAAACTGTGCCACTATTTAGCAGCAGACATCTATTTGCTTTGTGGCAGGACGGCATGGGCAGTCTGGAGCTCACATCTATTTCTGGCCTTAGATTACAGAGGACTATTGCTACCGCAGTTATGCCCCTGCCATTTCGCGGTATCTTTTCTTGAACCCTTGATCAGTATTGCAAAGCTAAGATTTTTTTTTTTTTTTTTTTTTTTTTACTGACAAGCTACAGGCTTTTTACTGGCTGCCAAACATTTTTAATGACACACACTTTTACTGATACATGTTTTACATAACGTAAATGTAACTCTTCTGCCACATGCCGCCTTGCTGCCGGGCCCCAGTTAGAAAGCCTGGGTGCAGATTTAAGGGTTTAACATCAACCAAGTAAAAAAATAAAAGAGCTTGGTTGTCAGTAAAAAGTTTGTAACAATAAAATATGTACTTGTGCTAGCAACCCTGCTTGACAGCAGCAATGGTTTTACACTGTGCTGCCCCTGCCTCCCACCCCAACGAACTGGAGCCCCCTACTCACCGCCAGACCCTGATGCCCCTAATTGCATCCTGCACCACCCTGCCCCACCCCCAGCTTTATCCGCACCGGCCCTCCTCCCCCTAGTCTGCCACAGAGCCCCAAAGAAGCCAACCTGTGACCCAGCAGTATTGCAGGCAGCCTGCGATACAGCAGTAGCACATGGCTGAGATAATGCTCACTGTGCTCCCACTCAGACACCGAGTGGCATTGCTCTATTCTGTCTGTGAGAGCTTCAAGCAAGCTGTGGCTGCTTAAGTGTTTTTACTGACAGCTACAGGGTTTTTTTTACAGGCTTTACTCACAGGCATTTTTAGCTTGCTTTTTTTTACTGACAGTCAGTAAATTTCCTGAGAGTTGGCAACACTGCCCTTGACATCAGGGAGAGCAGTGTTCCTCCAACTTTTTAGACTCGAGACAACCCTCATTAGACTTAAGGCACTCCTTACTTGACAACGGAAAAATGATAGAGCGATTTTCCTGTTGCAAAGAATTAAGAACAATGACAACAAGGCAGAATGTTTTTAACACCACGAATTCCTATTTGAAATTCCTGGGTGGGTCTTGCAAATCATGACTGCACACCTAACAGGGCTAACGGTGCATGGCATCCCAGGACACTCTTGAAAGGATCTCACAGCACCCTAGAGTGCCATGACACCCTGGTTGAAAATCACCGGTTTATGGTGTAGAAATCATCACCCAATGACAGCTCTCAGGGTCAAGCCCAGAGTGCTAGATCGGGCCCTGAAATAGCAAAGGTGGTTCTTTCATTAACTGCCAGTGAAATAATGAGCTTTATTCTCCACTGCCTTACACCTGTTTTGTACCCCTAGGATCCAGTGATTGTAAAATGCTGCCGTATCCAGGTACTGGTATTTTACATGCACTTTACTCAGGTGTAAGTGTCAACACAAGGCTGGCAATGGAGAAACAAAAAAAGATTTATTAGATAGGCATCCTATTTCCAATCACTTTCTCAGGGCCTTGGCTACTTATTAGTGAAACAGGGCATTTACAAGATTTGGGGCTTGATTCAGCAAAGCACTTCATCACATGCATAGGTCTCAAAACTTCAAAGGCTACAGCTTGGCTAAACAGGAGTGGGATTAAGGCAGGCTTAGATTTAAACATGTACTAAAGTGCTCTGCTGAATCGGGACCTTCCTTGATGAAGACACAATTAGTACCCAAACCCCTTGAAATTTAAGCCATTAGAGGAAACAAAGGGATATAAGCAAGATACAGGGCACGCATTTCAAAGCAGTGGACAGCCACAACTACAGGACTGTTTTAATTCCACCTCTTCCTCGCCTCAGCCATGCAAACAGAGTTAAAATTAACAGCTTGTACTGCTTGACAACTTGAATGCAGGCAGCTGCTTATCAACCCAAAACATCTTATTTGGCACCAGCCACAGGGGAAAAAAAAAAAAAAAACTCAATCATATCCCACCAACAGGCCTGATTAATTAAGTCCCAGGACTCTCAGGAGGGAACACGAAACACTGGTTTTGTGGCCCTAATACAAGGGCCAATTCAGAACTCCTTAAATCAGCCAAACTCCCATTGATCAGGATAATAAAGTCTGGCTTTATGGAGTTGCATTTCTCTGAGCGGCTTTGCAAGGAAGGCAAGCAGATTAGAATCCAGAAAACATCTGCCATCAGATCCTAATGTTTTTTAGGAAGATTGCATTCTAGTTCTTGGCAGCATCCATTCACTTTAAACTTTCCAACCAATCAGCATGTGGGCCCTGATCCTACACGCTGCTCCACACCGCCTGTAGCTTTCCATCCAAAAATAATTCCTCTCGCTGGAAGGGACTACTCATTTACATAAGCGTTTGCAGACCCGAGCCACTGTCGTGCACTGGAATCACAATTACTCACTGCCGTTCCTCAGGACGCTCTGAAGGCAGCCACGGAAGAGCCCTTCTCGGTAAGGGCAAGCAACTGTAGTTTGCAGCGCGCTTGCTGGCACAATCTGCTCAGAATCAATTTGCAACGCACAGTTTAACTCCTAGAGCCCCGCGGGTCACGTACAAGGGGGTGATCCCACCCCCTTTTCCCTAAAGGAAAATTAATCAGGTGCCATTCGCTTCCACAAACAGTCTCTAAAGATGCAATGGTGAACGTCCAAGTGATGCGAGATCATGCAATATTAATGCGTCATCGTACCCAATATAATCAAGATTGTGGACTCCGTGCAAACAGCTGCTTGACCTACATTTATAACGCGGCGCTCTAAACGCCTTCTCCTTGACTTCAGAGTGAAACTGTTCACTAATCAAAGCAATTTCTTCCAAGGAATAATTACATCGGAGG
>NW_005841853.1:3151659-3155804 GCF_000455745.1 Alligator sinensis | reverse complement strand
CTCTCTTTCCTACACAATCTTTTAACGTTTCCAGAAAAGCTACTGTCGGTCTCTCTCCCACGCTCCACCTCCCTGCCCCGTGAACTGAGATGGACTCAGAGGTTCATAGACTTTACACTACAAAGGTCACAGACATCTTGCTCACATTACACAGGCCACGTTTCACCTACTGGTCCTAATGCAGGGAATTACTCTTTCCTAGTGAGACAACAAACACTACAAAGTCTAATAACTTGTGGCTAAACCAGAAGTTGGAGGTGACTGGACACGCCAGCAGTCCAGCCTTACACAAGTTACTCCACTGCCATTAACAGACCTAATAGTGCGGGCAAGGATTATTTGTGTAAATCTGCAAGATCTGGGTACTTGGCTTATTTCTGAGTAGCATCGCCTAGCCTGTTACGATTCTGCCATCAGATGTCACTTCAGTTTTCTTTTCTTGGTCCTGTTTATTTAGCTTTGTTTAAAAAAAAGGAATAAAAATAAAACCTAGAATAGTTATAAATACACGGCTTCCAAATAGCCCTCACGGCGGTATTTTGGGATCTGAGGTTTGTCAAAGCCTGCTCTTACTAGAAACTGTTTTCATAATTTCTAAATGCCAGCACCGTTTTTGTTTGCATTGCTGTCTTCCCCCGCAGGGCTGGCAACCCAAACCTCTGTGTCACTGAGCTGGGAACGCACGAGACGCAGAAAATAAAAGCCAGTCAAAAACTTCTCCAGGGGAAAGGGAAACCAACAAATCTATTTCCATTGTCCAAGATGCACAAAGTGGAAAGACTAAACATGCTGTTTTAAGCAGGAAAATGTCCGGGAGATTGCAAACGCTAACGATATACAGCAGGTTCCCACAACCCGAAGGGATACCACAGTAGTCCATAGCGGCTGGACAGCACAATGCAGTAACACAATTAACACAACATTTGCCAGCAGCCTTCCTACTATAAGCCACAGCATTCAGGGCTGTATTAACGAGATATTTTTAAGTCGTGTGGATCAAGTTTACCTGGTGCAGGTGGCTTCTCCGACACCCCCTGAGCATCCGCCCTGCACTCCACCTATAACAGGACTTGTCAGCTCACCTTCCAGACCCGTCACCTAGTCCATGGCACTCCCAAATCCTCTTTCTCCACGACATCAAGGGTCTTCACCTTCCAAAACCTCCTGCTCCAACAGCAATGCCAGCCTCAACACCCCACTCATCTGCTTTTCTCCCTAACATACATCACCAGCCTATCTACCTTGGATACACTTCCTAGTGTGCCTGGGCCTCTCCTTAAGACCCCTTGCTGCTGTGACAAAAGTAATGGAGTGGCAGTCGCTGAAAAAAACAAAACAAGGCAAACCAAAAAAACCCTATCACACTACTAACCCTCACTGAGTAATCACCTGGTCTCGACTGATATCACTCTGTCTTCCTTCTTTATCTTCCCTGCTGTATTGTTTCTTCTTCGTTGCATCCTGTCTATTGTTAGCTTATCAACCCCCTCCAGGGAAGGGTCATGATTTCTTTCTTCTTCGAGGCATTCCCAACACATCTCAATAGAAAGAAATATAATAAAAAGGACTTTTGACCATCTAGGTATAGTGGCCCCGTTACCACTGTAGCTGAAAGGGACAGATGACAATTATGATTGGGGGCTGGACACGATGATCTTCCGAGGTCCCTTCCAGCCTTAGTGTGTAGCATCTATGAATGACTGGGATCCTGATCTTTAAAAGAAGATATTAATGGTGTAAGCGGCAGAAGACAGAGTGCTTAGGATTTGAAGGTCACCACAGAAGAGGACGGGGTGCCTGCCTCCTATAAGGAACAGCTCAGTATTAGCCTGATGTTGAAATGAGCTCTTGTTCATGAAAGCTTATGCATCTGCAATTCTGGTAGTCTATAAGGTGCATCTCTGCCCTGCACCATATAGACTAGCAGCATGGTACCGTATCCAGGGCTTCATGGAAGTAGCCCAGGACAGCATAGGTCAGGGGACATTTCTCCTTCATTTCCAATGCCTCCTCCTTTCCTCACCGCTTCAAGAAAAGCATTAGATGATGCCTCTGAAAAATAGGTGTCCACAGAAGAATCCTCCCCATTTACATTTTTCTGTTGAGTTAGTGACAGAGTCACAATTCACTACACACTGCTGAAATACTTGAAAGTTCAGTGTCCTTTCAGCAGCTAGCAACACTGGCTTATTACTCCACCGAACTCATCAGAGACTCAATTATGTCTGATTAGATAATAATGGGTTGTCAGGACTTTTTCATATCCACAGACATCATTCTATTTTCATTTAAAGAAAAAAACTCTCTCCCTTTTTGGAGGTGGTAACTCAGAATGTTGCCAACAAAGGCTCGTTAAGTGACAGGAAATAATACTGGCCTATCCCACTGGAGTTTTACATACTATTTATAGCACTAGTGCTTTTAAAGGACTTCAATGGTCAACCAACTGGTCCAACAAAGAGCTCCTTATGGCTGTGGCCTGCAGGACCATCTATGCGCCTACTACAGATGTCTGCATCTGCATTACACTGCACTACTGGTGTCTGCCACAAAGTTAAGACATCTGCTAATCATTTATTACTCCACTCTTAATAAGGGAGTGTGACCATAACTGGTTTCTTCATCCTGCATCTTGCCCCAGGTTCCAGGACCAAATGTTCTCTAAAAAAATAACCCCCCCAAAGGATCCTTTCCTCCTCCTCTGCCACCCACTGATCCTCTGATCAGTACCCCACTTTGTTCCAATGCCTGCTCTCATTGCATTTCCCCCCATCCCACCTGATCCTGGAAGTTATGAGTGCTAATCTCTTCTTTGCCTAAAAGTGATGAGATTGATTAGGGCAGGGACTCCTCCTCCCTCTGTTCTGGGCATCCCACCACTATACAAAAGGGATCTTCCAGCTGCAACCAAAGTGCATGAGCTCTGGAGAGCAGAAAAACCTGGCTGCTGCAGCTCCCCTCGCCTAATGCAGAGGTTGCAGCTGCTCAGATCAGGGCAAGCGGGGGCTAGATGGAGATCCCTAGTGCCTGCCTCCCAAGGAGCCCCCCCCCCAGCTGCTTGATCCCGGCTTCCCTAAGTGCCTTGGCTCTGCCTGGGGAAGCCTACTGGATTCAGGCTCTGCTTTGCCCCAGCTTGGTTGGCAGCACTCCCTGCCACAGCCACGGGGCTGGCATCTCAGCCCTACCTCTCACACCCCCGCTCCTTTTTGGGCAGAGATGCTGGTGCTTTGGGCAGAGACCCCCGGGGGCTCTCGGCAGAAGCCAGCACCCCTCCAGGCAGCCCCGCAGCAACCCCGGCCAGCGCCCGCTCCACGTGCTCTCCCGCAACCCCCCGGCTCGGGGCAGCGCTCACCGCACGCCCGGGAGCCCGAGGACAGGCGTTTGAGGCTGCTTTTGCAGGGGGTTAAGATCCTCTGAAGCCGTGGTGCACACCCATGCACACACCCGCTCCGCAAGCAAGCCTCCGGCGGCTGCAGCGGCACCTGCCCGCCCCCACGGCGGACACACATGCACACACAGACGCACCTACGCGGGCAGAGGCGCACATACACACACACACACACAGATAGGCGCGCACGCACGTGTGCGCACACACCCCCCCGCACAGCCGCAGGCGCCCCCTGGCGGCCGGCGCTGCCCGCGGGAGCCCCGCGCAAGCCCCGCAGCATCCCCACCGCGGGCCGGCACGGCACGGGACCCCTCCCCACGGCTCACACCCCTCATGCCCGATGGGGTTAAAAGCCACCGCGACCCGCCCTGGTGCAGCCGGCGGCTCCGACGGGGCGAGCGCATGCACACACCCCCCCTAACACACACACACACACACACACCCCGAACAACACTCACAGCGCGCACACCCCCAGATAACACACGCGCGCACACGGGCCCTAACCACGCCCCGCAAATAACACGCGCGCGCGCGCCAAATAACACACGCGCGCACACACACACGCACACCCCAAACCACACATACACCCTCCCAAATCACACGCGCCTCATCTAACACAGCCCCCAAATCACACACGCGCACCCCATGTAACGCACACCCCCCCAAAAGACATACACCCACCCCCATATTACACACACATATCTATCACACACGCCCCATCTAACACACACCCCCCAACACACCCGCGCACCCCACC
>NW_005841853.1:3146854-3151218 GCF_000455745.1 Alligator sinensis | reverse complement strand
TGGAGGCTCCTGCTGCCTTTTAATTTCATTTCCCTCCTTCCCTCCCTCCTTCTCCTGCTCCCCCCAGCCCGGCCCCGCGTCTTACCGCGCACAGCGCCCCGGGCGCGGGAAGGGCACTGCCCTGCGGCTCCGCGGCGAGCAGGCGACCAGTTTGTCGCTCCCTCTCCCTCTCTCTCTCTCTTGCTACAGCCTCATTCCAACATGGCATCCTCCCATTGCGCATGCCTGCCACTCTTTTTTAAGCTGATTTTTTTTCGCAGCCAACTCCTTCAATGACCTTTTTTTCCAGCAGTTGCAACATCTTTTTGGGTGGGTTTTTTTTTTTTTCTTTCTTTTTTCGGAGCCAATTACAGCGGGTTGCGAGCCCTCCCCCTGCACCCTTTGCACACCCCCTCCCCTGTGCAAAGAAGTTTGCAAGGGCAACAGACAGAGATAAATAACTGCGCGGGAGCGGGAAGGATCCGCCCGCCGCGCCCCGCGATTGATCGCTGCGCGGCTGAAATTGACGCGCACTGAAACTGACTTGCCCCGGCCCCCCCCCACCCCGTGCGTGCACACGCGTTACTTCGCTTGCACTTGGGAGTGGCGCCTTTTTTTTTTATTATTTAATTATTTCACTAGGAATCAGAAGGTGCGGGCAGGCCAGAGAGCTGCACAGCCCCAAAAGGGGAGCGGACACATTTTGCACCCCGGGCTTGCATGGGGGCACGCGCGGATCTGGGGTGGGAAGGCAGAGGACCCAGCCCCGAGCAAACACGGAGACTTTGCCCCAGCCATGTGCCCTGCTCCGTGCGGCTGGAGACGCCTCCAGGGTGCCGGCTCCCGAGACGCAGCCCAAATCTGATCCACGTGGGGGGCGATGAAGAAGGGAGCCTTGCACCTCGCTCCATCACCGCCCATCTGCCTTGCTCAACCGAGAAAGGAAGGCAAAAGCCTGCCTTGAGCTGACCGCATCCTAGGCTGGGCGGAGGCAGGGGCATGGGCACAGGCAGGGGTAAGAGATCTCCAAATCCAAGCCCGTGAGCAGCAGGGAGGACACCTTAAGATCCGCCTGGGAGGGAGGGGGGTTGCTACACGGATCTGCACACTGAGCAAGGGAAGAAACTCCTTCCAGGGAAGGCGCTTGCCGTGCGGACAGGTACAGCCAGCAGTCATCAGACGGAACACAACAGGGCTTCGCCCTAAATTACACCGGGCTGTAAGCAAGACAATGCCGCGCGATGATCTCTCTAGCTCCAGCAAAGGAGCCTGTTACTACCTCCACTCACCAGGCGACTACGCCCTGCGTGTGTTTTCCTCTCCCCCTTTTAAATTGAGATCTGATTTTCTATTCCACTTCACAGATCCACCACATTTCAAAGGGACCCGAGTGCCTTCTCATTCCGGGAGAGATCAGACCTCCACATCTTGGACGCTACTTTTGGCTTCGTGTCCACTCCCACTTCAATTCGGATACGCTGCACTTTTATTCTGCAGCAGGATCTCTGATGTGATGTACATCCCCAGAGGATATGTTTCTAACCCAGACTTTTTCTCTTTTTTTTTTTTTAAAGGTACTGAATCTTCTCATCATCTTGAATTTGCTTCCGGCAGCATTTCATGGCAACATTATTATACCCTGAGGTTTCCAGGCAAAAGGGGACTTGTTTGCTCAAAAGACAGATACTTGATTCACACTTTTGTATTTTTAATCATGACAAACAAATTGTAAAGGATCAAAAGTTGTGATCTGGGGGAGTTAGATTAATACACACACACACATTTCATGTATCCAGATTTATGACATCCCCAGAATCCTTCCTCATCCCATTTCTGCACATGTTCATGAATAATAATGGAAAAAGAATGATCTAATCCAAGTATTGGAAAACAGGAGTTGGAAAATAAGTGGCCAAAATTTTTCAAATGTCAACATTTTGGCAATATTTACAATATTTTAACTGTACCTGGATTCCATGATGTTCCCTCTCTCCTGGTTTCAATACCTTATACAAGTGGGGGCAGTGCTGGAATTATGGGATTTCAGATTTCTACTTTTTCCCCAAAAGATTAAACAAATAATGACATTTCCTTCCTTTGTTTGCCCAGCACCAGTGCAGACCATTGCAGTTTCCCTACCTGACATACATTGTGTCATAAGGATATCAATACACCTGGTCAATTCAGGAGATAAACGGTAATCCAAATGAGGAAGATGTCAATGGTTTGTGCCTTCAATGTCCTAGATATTCCCACATTTTCTCTCCCTCAGTATATGGATTATTGTGTGTTTTCTTTTCTGCACCGTCTTGGCTTCTTTTCAGGTATCTTTTGTGTCTTCAGTTCCCTTGCTCTCCCTCTTGACTCTTGCTCTTTAGTACATCTTGTCTTGCTGTCCTGTATCAACAGCTGTTTTATTGACTATACCTTAAGAACTGAGACTGTGCTGAGCCCTTCACTTATAGGAATAAAAGAAAGCACTTCTTCTCCCAGGGAGTTTAGGACCTAACCTAAATTCCTAAATATATTACCTCTTCAGGAGGTTTTTCCTGTTCTGTAGCAATGAACACAAGACTAAGAAAAATAGGACACCTCCCCAACGTTTCTCGGTGGCCACTGCAAGCTGAAGATTAGACATTGGCAAAGTGGTTCAACCTCCTAATCAGGCCTGATCCTAAGGTTATTGAGTGAAATGGCTGATCCCAAGCCTACTGAATCAAAAGTTCATTTCAATAGACGGTGATTCTTAACCTTTTTAGATTCAAAATGCCCCTCAAGTCGCCCCTTGGAAAATGCCAGCTCTTAGTTTTTTCACTTGTTTTTGACTACAGAAAAATAAGAGCATTTTTTTTCCTGTTGCAAAGAACTCAGAAAGACCACAACAGGTCAGGGTTTATTTATTGCTATGGATTCCTATTTGACATCTCTGGGTTTATCTTGTGAAACATGTTTGCACACCTAACGTTGTGGAGCACCCTACAGCACCCTTGAAAGGATCTCAGCTCACCTCAGTGGACTGCAATTGAGAATCACTGCCATAGCCCTTGGATCTTGCCTGTAGCAGACAACAGGACAACATAAACTGGCTTAGTGAACGTATCTTGCAGGAGATATTTGAAGTATTTCACAGTAGTATTCTAATTTAAAGAGGTACCTAACTTGAGAAGTGTTATCTACTCGTTTTATAGCATTTTCATTAAAATAGGGTTTGAACCCCTGGTTCAACAAAGAAAATAGATTAAAGGCTGCTAATTGCAAGGAAGGGAGAACTTCCATTTCTTAACAGGGAGATAGTGGGGCCAAATACAGTTTTCCTACATTATAGTTTTGCTGAAAAAAAAATGCCGCTAAAGACTCCAAAGTGGGGACTGACTATGTAAGGGCTTATCTTTTTTTTAAATACTTATATGAAAATAATATGTACAAAGGGTTGGATTTTCCAGAGGTATAAATAGGAGTTGGGTGCCTGACTTCTACTGGTAACTATCTGCCCTTTGTGCTCAGAATAACCTGCCTCAGATAATATCTGTATCCGTTCATAATCAACGTGCCATCATGGTGCCTGCACTTCAGCAAACTAGTAATGCCCAAGTCATTTGAAACTGTGGCAATGCCCATGGGCTTACACAAACAAGCATTTCTCACCCATGCCAGCTTTCCATACTCTTATTTTCAATAGTTTCATTTTTGTGCAAGAAGGTGAAAAGGAAAAAAAATGCCTTTTAAATATATATAATTATATATGCACTGTCATATGGTGTATATGTGAAATATATACACCTGATACATAGAGTGAGAGAGATTGAGAGACAGTTATTACTCATATAATTCCCAGCAAAAGCTAGGGGATGGCCATTATGTGCAGCCTAGAGCAAGGCTGAGCCCTAACCAACAGTTGTTAGAGGATACTGTACTGTGTTAGATGATTTCTCCGTACTTCCCCATCTTACACAATCTTAGAAATGAGTCCCAATGTGGGGTGGGACTAACACACCACGCGGCCTGGCTTTCCCCTGCGACTCTATTCCAGGCTTCACCAAATACCATCTTTGGAGAGAAGAATCTCTGGTGCATCTGTTTCTTCAGCAATATGGGGGTAGCCATTACAGGGCCAATTTATTTTGCAAAGTTTTGAGACAACATTCAGGCACTCAGGCATGACACAAGCGCAGCTGGGTTGCGAATAGGGTCTAGAGCACTACCTGATGGCTGATTTTTTATGTCATTAATCTCTGCTCAGAGAGAGCTATGAAGAAAACTCACTCTAAGCTCCGTCACTTAGGAGCTATTTGCCTTCCCTTCACACAGGAAAATAAGTGTCACAGGGGAGACCAGCCATCGGGTATTATGTGGATGCACAAATGCATCCATACATGGCTCTGATT
>NW_005841853.1:3130099-3146823 GCF_000455745.1 Alligator sinensis | reverse complement strand
CTATGACATAATTAGTCCTGCGGAAATTCAGTGGAACTACTCATGAGCTGAAGAATCAGAATGATTTTAAATGCATTTCTGAACTGGGGCCTGCAGTGGTACATAATAATGGGCACATCTGCATGCATGCTTTAATGCGCATTAGCCTATTTTAATGTGCATTAAAGCATCACATTAAAAAATGGTGTTTTTTACTTAATGCACATTAAGCATCACTTACAAAGCGTTCGCTTTAATGTGCATTAAGCCCAGCTAATGCGCATTTTCCTAATAACTTACAATGGGGGGTGCCTATACACGAGCAGCAAGGCTGCTCCGAGATGCTGGAATTCCAGCACATTGGAGCAGACTCCAGCAGCCTCCTGCATCTCATGTTTCAGCGTCCCCATGCTTTAAAATGGTGGCAGGGGTGCTTGAAATAAAGCTTGTCAAATGAGCTTTAGTTCAAGTACTCCCACCACTATTTTTAAGCACAAGCACACTGATACACAAGATGCGATGGCGCTTTAATTAGAGAGACTTTCAGAGCTGCTGTAATTAAAGTGCCATCCCCCACAGCACCACCACCCCTGGAGCATGTGTAAAAGTGCCAAATTTAATGCGTATTAACTAAAGCATATTAATGCACATGTAGATGCACCCAATATGGGAACATAAACAGAAGCAGATTCTCTAGCTGCTATAAATGATGGGATGCATGTGGGATAGATGTACCTCTGAGCAAGAACTAGAGGGTCAGGAGCCAAATACATGCCTGGATTGACACATTATCCTAACTCCGCGGGATGTAGACGTCAGTCCAACTTATACCTACCTCACTACGCAGCTCCAAATGGCAAAGCTGTATCTCCACTGCCACAATTAACGCTCCCCACAACAAAACCATCAGCATCCATGGATCAGACACAGCTCTCCCAGAACATGGAATATGTCATCCGTGCTCCAAGTGCTAGGCGGGTGAAATAAAAAAATTAACTATGCACCAGTATGAATGAGCACAGAAAAAAGAAAAAGGACAGAGACACAAGGACACAGATAGGAGAACAGTTTTCACATGGTGGGGGGGTGAATCACCCCCGTTCTAACCTCATAATTCTTGTGCTCAAAGGAGATCCACACAACACCCTTATAAGAGGAGCTTGAGAACAGGGATGTAATTTAAGTCATGTTGGTCTAAGGACGTAGGCAGACAAGGTCCTTGTCTGAGCTTGAACACAGAAATCCATTAGCTTATTGGATGTTAAATATCAGGGACTTCGCATAGACAATGACTTCATGATCCATTACCATCTACCCGATGCTGGCTAACCTCTTCCCTTCATAGGTGGCAGCAACCTTCCTGGACAATCTTGACCTTTCTTTATTAGATTTTCACTCCACCTCTCCTGTCTGTTGGCTGCCTGATACTTTCTCCTATATCCTATTCTCGTTTACACGTGGAGTTTTACACAAGCTTCTGTCGCACGTGCGACTTAACTCTGCTGCATTTGCTTCCATCCCAGTGGCCTAAGGAAGAGTACTGCGATACCCAAAAGTTTGTCCGCATCTATCCCAGTTAGGATAGAGCTAGTTAGGATGCAGTCGATTCAATAAAAGGTGTCACCCACAAAGATCCTTGCCTCTTGCATGTTTCCTGGACCATCACAGCAATAACATCGCCACACTTCGAACCCCCCAGGGCTGAGTAACTTATTCAGATTTGTATTCACAGAGAGCAAACGCAAGGAGTGGAAGCCAATGGGCAGGAGAAGAAAAACCAGCTAACAGGAGCATGAGAGATCACAGAAGTGACTCGTCAGATCATCGGCTCCCATCAACCCAAGTCAGTTGCTCCCTGCGGTTTATTTCCTCATGTTTCGTGAGATAAGGCCGACCCGCCCACCCACGCTGTATCTCAGACATTCCTGATAGTTGCTTTTCCTGCCGCAGCAAAACCACCCTGCCCCACCCCACGTTAGGACCAGCTCCTCCATCGACTCCAGTGAAATCACTCGGGATTTCACTAGAATAAAGGAGTGTAAGTTGGCCTGTGATTACAAGATACACTTGTTGGAGTCCATGAGTCTTAGTTTATTCACATGTGAAGCTATGTCCCCCTTTGCAAACTGGAAATAAAATGTGATCCGCTCGGAAAGGTAAGTCCCTGCTGCTCAGTTTGCAGAGATATATTCCAGCTGCAGGGACGAATCAGCTCCCGATTTAATGCCAAATCAGCACAAATGACAGGACATTGCTATTATACCCCCTTCTGCTCAGTGTCCCTGGTTCTTGTAACTTAGCTGACATCACTTGGACCTGATCCTTCAGGGGGGCAAACCTCTGATTTACACCTAGAGAAGACTAGCCATTGATGTCTGTGTTACACTCTATTCATCTTTTTTTTTTAATTATGATTATTATTCAAATGTAACCACGACCACAGAGTTAACAATGGGATGGGAAAAGACTAGTTTCACGGCGCCATCTACTGGACAGCTGCAATCTAAACCTTTACGGCGGTCTCGGATAAGTTATCTGAGATAACTCCATTGGGGAGTCAAATGTTTGTCCGGCTTTGTCCAGATTCCAGGTCTCTCTGAAGATAGTGATATCACGCATGATCTGAAGACGTTGCAGATAAAACAAAGCAAACAAACAAAAATCCCCGATAACATTCAAAACCAATGTCCCAGACGGCGGCAGAGTTCACCAGTGCTTGCAGCATGGGCTAGGATTCAGGTGATCTGGGTACTACTCTCAGCTGTGCAACTGATGAGGTGGGTGACCTGGGTGGTTTCCTCCCTTCCTCATGCCTCTGTTTCCCCATGGAGATAACAGCACTAGATTTTGTAAAGCACTTTGAGAGCTACTGGTTAAAAGCTCTAGACGAAGATCTAGGGATAGGATACTGATAGTGATGTTTCCAATATTCAAAGCAGCCAAACCTTTACTCAAGAACTGATCATCTGTTGAGATCCATGTATCAAATTTCCCTGTGTGCCCTATCGCCCCTTCCCTTGTGGAAAGAGGGCCCAGCCCTCATGGTAGCTGTGTCCACAACATGTACTTAGGGAGAAGATGGGCAGCATATGGTTCAAGGATAATGGGCATTGTTACCCGCCAAGATTCCCCTTTCTGTACAGTAACAAGCTAAATTATATTTCTGTGTATTCTTCACATCTTTAAAGCACAGGACTCAGGTCCATCAGTTAAAGACAGCTTCTCAAAGCAAGCAGCCCCCAACATTGCTATACTTCTTTGCTTTAGTCCATGGCGCCCTCTAGAAGTCACTGAAGGTACCACGAGGAATCAGCGCTTGTTCACCAGGAGATGTTAATTAACTGCAGAGTCCAACGAACACATTTTGGAACGGCCCAAGTTCCAACATTTCTCCCTCGTTTACCAAGGATTATTCAGAGACATCTGATGCTTGCATGAGCTCTACTTAATTCAGCTAAACATACCTGGGACTGCAGGTACTCATCAGCTTGGAAAATCAGGATGCTCTCTTATCTGCCGAACTATGGAATTAGGTCTGTAGGAATGTTGGTTTGCAAAAATATTGGGAAAGAGGCAGCACCTTATAGGCTAAGTAAATCAGAGATGTATAGCATATTGGTCATTATATTCCATCTGCAGCTCCAGAATCCCTGAAAATCCTGGTCTAGGATCCAAACCACAGCTCTTCTTTCCCAGAAATAAATGAAAAGCAGCATGCATTTAAGATAAATCATGATGCTGAGACTCATTATGAAGACTCCTATTTATGAGCCTTATTGAGCAAGTCCGCGCTATGGAGGAAATTCATTCCCATGCAGAAGACTCAATAAGCCCATTTTGCAGCATTAATTACTGCCCTCCCCTTTATATTTTTTTTTATTATTTATAAGCTTCTCTTTGGCGCTCTTTACTCAACTGGCAAAGCACCGGTCCTGCCTCTTCTTCTGGATTCTGATTAATTTATCCTCACCATATGCCTATTAAGCAGGGAAATATTATCCCTGTTTTATACTAGGGAGACTGAGGCACAGAGAGATTAGTATATGACTTGGCTGAGGCCACACAGGAAATCTGTGGCAGAAGCAGGAACCAAACCACTCATTCTCTTTAAATATAGGGCTTCAGGGCTTGAAGGCAGTGGGCCATAGTGGCCAGGGCACTGTACAGTGCTCTTAGAAACCTTCATTTTTTTTCCTTCTCTGTAATGTTGAATAAGTCACTTCTCCATCTCCATTTCCCTTACCCCTTAATCTGTTTTTTCTATAAAGTATGCTTTTCAGAGCAAGAACCGTTCCAGTATACGTTGTATACAACAGGGCTGTACCACTTGGGGGAGCTGTAGGTACTCCTGTAATATAAATCATAATAGCCGTCCTGTCATCTTGAATCCCACCAGGCTACTGACTGAATTGCAAAAAGCCCTGAATGCATAGAACCCAGTGTAAAAAATCCAGGTCAGATGTCTCCGGGAACAAGCTCCAAAAATGTGGTCAGTAATCCGGAGGCAAAAATATAACCCCCAACCTCAATTTAATGAGAACCCACTAAACTAATTCTTTACCTACCTGCTTGCTCCTAGGCTTGCTACACAGATAACCCTTCCCGTAAAGAATATTCAACCTAGCGCCAACACCATCTGCAAATAACAGGAATATTTCTGTGGCATTCTGGATATACAGCATGTGTGCGCACATAATATAACATAACATAAAACATAAATGTGTGTCTATACACACATACAATATATAAATATATAGTACACACTATATGTGTTATAATTATACATATCATCATTATCATCATTAGATACATCGGCTTGTATAAACATGTCATATTTATATATAGTGATTGCTATATATAAATATGTAATGTGTAATGCATATATAAGTATAGCGTATATATTTATAACATAACATATTGAATCGGCATAAAGATAAAAAAAAGCAGTTGAAGGACTCTGTCCACATTTGACTGTGAAAGCATGCGGGCTGCTTTTATTGTTTTAATGGCTCCTGCTGTATTAAGCAGAAAGATTTAAAAATGAAATGCTGCTAATTGCACATAAAGGCTTTGGTTGCCACAATACTGTAAATGTACATTGTATTCCACTTAATCTCTATCTGCCCTTAAAAGCATAATTGATTTTTATTTTAATTTGAGGAGACTGACATTTGTATTGCTTCAGTGCCAGGTTGCTAAGCACATTTCATAAGAATGCTTATGAGTTACCAGCAGATGAGTCTACAATATGCCATTAAAGGTAATAGGTAACATATTTAAGGCCATAATGAGCTCCGAACTGACAAACTACCTCAGTCCAGGGATCAGAAGGGAGGATATGTATAAATACTTTCCTTATTAGGATTCTGCCTGGCTAGAAAAGCCTTTAGGTTAATAAATAAAGTAGGAGTTTCTTGAGAAAGCTTTGGGAAAAATAGAGCCCATTTCTCCGTCTTTTCTGATTGATTTGATCTGACAAGTGGACATGTTCTGTGCAGCATCCAGAATGAATTAGCTTGTTTTAAAGATGTTGTACCAGCCTGGTTAAAGCGGAAAGAAATACCTGGTATTCTCCCAGGTCCTTTTGTAACAAAAAATCTTTTTCAATACGATGAGATGTTATATGATGGCGGAGAGCAGCAGAGCTCAAGTTGATTTGAGCTGGGTCCTGCTTCCAACAACAAAATTCCCTCATAACCCCGACCCTGTGTGATGACTTGAAATCGATACCAAGCTGGCGAGAGCTCATGACTCTGCTGAAAGGGTTTTGTGACCTCATTTGGGCTCCTGACCCTTTGTTTGAGCAACATCAGCCTTGTGGATCAAGCACTGGGCTGAGACTTTGGAGACATGAGCTTTGCCACTGGCCCCAGGAGGTGACCTTGGGTACGTCACTTCACTTTACCACTTTGTGCCTCAGTTTTCCTGTCTGTAAAGTTGGGATAATGGTACTGGCCAGCTGTATAAAATGCTTACGATCTACTGCTGGAGAGGAAGGCAGCACAGTGTCTTTCAGGAATTTATGGAGACCAAGTGCATGTCTACATCAGAGCAACAGCATGCTTTGGCCAGGAGGCTCCCAAGCATGCCCTGACCACCCACTCCCATAGCCATGCTCTGGGCATGAAAGTACACCAGGGAGCCCAGTCAGAGGCCTGCCTTTGGAGCTACTCTCCAGACCTTCACCTCCAATGTGGTTAAGAGGGAACCACTGGAAAAAACCCCAAACTGGCCTCATGGGAGTATCCCCAAGTTTGGAGCACACATATAGAAACAGTGAGAAGGGCATGCTTAAGAGGTCTGGGCTGAGGCCACTCCGTGGTCAACCTCAGTTTGCTCTCAACTGCCTGGGAGATGAAAGCCTTGGGAAAAATCCAGCTGAGACATGTCACTGGCATGGTATGGAAAAGGGCGAACAACCCTGGCCTTGTCCACTTCTGGTCAATGGCTAAATCTGCATTGTCGTCAGTAAGAAGAGGAATAGACTGATTTTTTTTGTGAGGGAGCTTGGCGGTAGATGATGCAAGTGATGCTATGCAGCCTTTAACCCAGCATTTCCCTCCTAAAAGGCCCACTCTTGACCCAACTGACTGTTTCGATCCAAACTAAATCCTGCATTCCCCATTCACCCTCTCCACACCTGCAACTCTGTCAGGCTCCGACAGCCTTGTCTGCAATACTGACAGTGCAGAGTTATTTAAACCATAATCCAGCCCTAAAAATATATCTCTGCTAAATGCGCCACCCGAGTTACTGATTACCACTCATTTTAATTTTCCCATTGATTTCCCAACAGAATGTGAATCAACAAAGTATTTTAAGTGCTTCGTTGGAGGCTACAAGGACATATTTTGAGCTGGAGCTTTGACAGCTACTCAACATCCAGCGCGTTTTCCTGGCTCTCTTGACGATTCCAGAATAAAGCCACTGGTCCATCATTTTCCCTCCATCGTCTGCTCTCACAGTTTGAGAGTCAAGCTAGACACGTCTAATTTAAGCCAAAAAAAAGCAACTGGATATAGACAAAGAGGGAAGGAACAGCTCCTCAATAGCTTGTTTCATCCATTTATGCTATGAAGGGTGAGAAAAAGGAAGCCATCCTATCCCCATCCCGCAGATGGCGAATGGAGGCTTGGAGAAATTCAAAATTTGTAACAGGACTAAAGTATTATACTCGTAGCTAGTGCCTCCAGCTCCATCCTCAGGCAGTTGTTTGGGGTCCTTACCTTTCACCTGCCGCTCGCATCTTTGGTTCAGTTTCCCAACTCTCAGTAAACTTGTCTAAGCTACATCTGAGTAAGTTGGAGGCCCCGCTGGGCTGAGGCTTCCATCACAGCAATAAGATTTGGTCAGATAAAAAGCATCTGGTGTATTTTAAATTCAGATACTGGCTCATAAATCATGCATAAAACTGCAGCTACTACATCTGCCACCAAGTAAGAGCCAAAAAAAAATTACAAATGAAGGCTAAAAAATTCTAGTGAGCACCATGCATTGCTGCAAACGGAGGGGGAAAAGTCATCCCAAGAGATGAAAAGACACCAGTCCTACTCTGGCCACCTTGAAACAAAGCCTACAAGTGGTTACAAGGCTAAACTTCACCCTTGTGCACCAGAATAGCACACATCCGAGCTCCCGCTTAAGTCTCACTGACATTTTCTTAATATTCCTTAAATGGGGATTCAGTTATGTGTTGACTTGGTGCCCTTCAGTGATATAAATTTTACTCTGAAGACAATGCTCAACCTCCCGAAAATTATCTTTCCCCTGATGTGCTTGGGTAATCAGGGGACCAGCATCACCATTGCCAGCTGAGACCATGCCCATCAAAATGAAGGTAGAAGTTGCTACCTCAGATCTATTGCTTTAGGCTCACTTCAAATTAAGGCAAAAGTATCAGTTAAATTTGAGCTTCTTGGCTGGGGGTGGTCTACACAAAAAAATGATCGTGCTTTGAGCAGAGGGTTGGGACTAAATGCCCTCCTGAGATCTCTCCTAGCCCTGTCTTTCTACAATCTCTAGATTTGGAAAGGCTTTTTCACCACTTAACAATCCGATAATCATTTTGGAAGCTGAGATCCTGTAGAAGATAAAGAGGCCCGTGTTCCCTGAACTTTGTGGCCTAGCTTTGGGAAAACTCCAGGCATACATTACAGGTTTTGCTGGTATAGCTGCCCTTGTTGGGAACAGGGGAAAATAATTCCAGCCTGAGCCAACACAGTTCTGCCAAAAAATCTTTCATGTAGATGTGACTAGGCTGCAAGAGGCCTCTTACTAACGTAGCATATGTTACTCAGAGAGGTGGTGTCAGTACAGCACAGCTGACAAGACATGAGCCTGTGCAGAGATACCCCAATGAGTTTCAAATCCCCAGGAACATTACCATCAGTGTTGGAAAATCCTCCACATCGACTGGAAAGACAGACGAATGTATGCCAGCCTTCTGATTCAAGCAAACACCACCAGCATTGAAGCCATATTTATATGGCACCAGCTCCATTGCAGGACATGTCATAAGGATGTCTGACAACTGGCTCCCAAGCAGGTCTTCTATTCTCAGCTTACCAATAGTCACACTCTAGAGATGGCCAAAAGAAAAGATTCAAACAAACCAGGAAGACCAATCTGAAGAAACGCAATGGTAACATCAGTACCTGGGAGACTTAAGCACTGAAATCATCCCCAGTGATGCCATGATCAATCATTTTGAGCAAACTCATCTCACTATGGAGACAGATAGGTGAGAGATAGAGGGAAAGAGCTATGACCCAGCATTGCTAGCATGTACTCCTTCCTCCCAGAACTATTTGTCACATCTGCAGTCAAACATGTGGATCTCGGATTGGCATCCCCAGTCATTTCCAGATATACTGATGACTTCTCTATTAACTGGTATACTGTCATCTTTATATCAAGGGACTGCCAATGATGATAACTACAGCCTAGACCAGGGGTGTTCAACCCTGGGCTTGAGGAACAGATCCAACCCACGGCCCCATGTCATCCAGCCATGAGGCTACCACAGATCTGGACATTTGACAGTGGGAGAGCAGTGGCACAGCTCCCCCACCACCAAATTTCATGACCTTAATCTGGGGATGGATCCCACCCCAGTCATCTAGCCCATGGGGGGAAAAAAGTTGAGCACCACTGGCATGGATATACTTAATCCTGCTTCAGGGCAGGGAGATCACCACTTGGTGTCCCTTTCAGCCCTATATTTCTACACCCCTGAAAGAACAACCTTGGCTGGTCTATACAATCTTTCTGCTAGGATGCCCTCCTTGTCTTGATGTTCCTTCTAGCTCTCCAAGGGGAGGCTGCCCCAGGGCTTCCCAGATCTGGTCTCCGCTCCAAATACCCAGACGTGGGGAGCTCCTGCCTTAAGGGCTAATTGCACGGCTCCATACCATCCCTACACCGTGCCCCATGCCTCACAGTTGTTACAATCATCACTACTGGGGCTTCGGCATCCCCAGCCTCTGCCCCTTTACTTTAGGTAGGCCTTCTAGCCTAGGCCCACTGCATTGAGCCTAGCATTGAGGCTCTAGCTTACATTTACACTGGGCCCCTGGCTGGGCTCAAGGTGATCGTGTGCCCCTTGGGCACTAGTGGGACCTCTGAAAACCTCCCCTACAGTCCAAACCCAAACCACCGGTTTAAACTACAACATAAATGCTAAGCCCCTGGGCTATAACAAAGAAGAAAAATAACAGAGGTGGTGTGCTTGCTTACCTAGCATCTTTCTCTCTGGGTCACTCTGCCCTATGCCCCGGTCTGCAGAGCTGTTGTCTTCCAGTCTCCTGAGCACTCAGGAGCTGCACACTCCACCGCAGCCTGAGCTGGCCGTCTGCCTCGGCTAGCTCAACCCAGGGTTTATATAGCAGAGCAGTTAGGGACGGAAAAATCAAAAGACAGGAGCCAGGATGAAGTCAGGAACTCAGGAAACAGGACCTAGAAAATGAGATACCAGGAACAACAAGGACTGAGGACATGAGGACCAGAGTCAGGGGGTTACCAGAAACCAGGTAGCTGAGGTCAACACCAGGTATCCATAGAGTTGCCAAGGTCAAGACAAGATCAGAGTCAGGGCAGCAGTTTATCCAAGCCAGAAGGAGTCAAGGCAATGACAATGACACCTGACAATGACAATGACACCTGACAGTGTTGCTGGGACAAGGTCCTAGAGGAAGTGGGAGGATTTTACAGTCTCCCTATCAAGGGCTTATGGTTCCCCTGGGTTTCCCCAAGTCATTGGTTCCCCATTGTGAACTTCACAGGAGGGCCCAGGCTGAGCTGAGGCTGGTATTTGCCTCTGTCTGTGGGCATGAAAGACCCAGGTTTGTAGTCCAGGGGTCTTGACAATAGGAAGCCATCAGAAGGTTTAATTTCCAACTTGGCATATAAGAAGCAGACTTCCTGCAGCAGCATTTATACGAATACTGGAATCACATTTTGCAGCACCATTTTTTCCAGGGACTCACAAAGCAGTTTACAAATAATAATCTCACCTCATTGCACCCCTTTCAACAAGATCAGTGTTACTGATCCCAATTTCCAGATGAGGGAAGAGACCTTGAAGGGATATATCCTAGGGTGCAGCCAAGCTGTGCTTGATTCACCACTTTCAGTGGGCTAGAATTAAAACAAACTCACATTTGTGCCCCCTTGATCCTGGCGGCATAAGCTAGAGCGGCCCTCAGGCTTTTCTAATTTATGCCAACCATGGCAGCCCCAGAGGGACCACACTACTCATTGAAAGTCACTGGGACATCATGGCATACTAAGCATCCCTCCAAGTCTGTTCTCTACACTGATGGTAGATCAGGCCAGTAGACAAGAGCTCCTCAAAGCCAGTTCTGACCCCATGGGGCAGACTTGCACATGACTACACTTTCCCATCTTGTCTAACTTAAAAAAAATACAATCTCAAGTCCACTATAGAAGGGTTGTGTTTGCCACAGTGCAGAAAACATTAAACTAGTTTTGATTAAAAAATAGAAATAACAACATTTGTCAAAATTTAAACAAAAACGTTTTCCAGGCAGGGGAAACATTTTAAAAATAAAAGAATGTAAGATGGGAAAGGTCCACCTCATCATCCAGTCTCCAGCAGTCCTACCCCATAACCCTTACATCTGGCCCGGTATCCTTTTCCACTAGCTACCCTCACTGCAGCACCTGCGTTCTAGCAGAAGGTTACAAGGATAGTCGGCGGCAGCAGAGACTGGCAAGAAGCCTGCTCCAAACTACTCCCTCTCTTCCATCCCAGCATAGAAGCCAGCCCTGTGCATCTTCAAGCAGTAGATCTCAAAGCATTTTACCAAAAAAAAAAAATCAGTATTATTATCTCCATTTTGCAGATGGGAAAACTGAGGTACACAGGGTATGTCTACATGAGATGCTTTACTGTGCATAAAACGAATCTAATGCCCAGTAAAATGTCACCATCTATACACGCACAACAATTACTATGCAGCAAATCAGCCCAATGCACCCCCCCGCCTCATGCAAAACAGGGCACAGGGCTGGCAGGCAGCTGCCCAGGAGCCCAGGCAGTTCCTCCTGCCCCCAGGAGCCTGACCTTATGCCCCCTGCCAGCCCAGGGCTGGCACCCAGGGGAGCCTGGAGCTCCCCATGGCTTCTGGAGGGGGCAGAGCAGGGCAGGAGCAGCCCTGCACTGAACTGCTCCCATTGGAAGCAAATTTGCTCCCAACGGGTGCCCATGTAGACACGTTCCCGGGGAAAGCTTACTGTGCCTTATTTTACTGTGCAGTAACCCTAAGGCTCATCAACAGCACGTGTAAATGCACTCACAGAGAGGTAAACCAACCAACACCTAAGACCACCCAGCTCAATTGCAGCCCAATCACCTACCTACTAGGCAGCGTTGCCTCCACCCAGCTTCCACATTTCCTATTTGCAGTCAGTGTCATACTGGGGAACTGGTCTTGCTGTTTTGTATCCTGGGCCTTAGCGTTAATGCCAGCCTGTTCAAATACCCTCCAGTCATCAGCTATACAGATATGAATAAGCAAAGAGCCTTCAAAGTTGTACAAAAGTTTATAGGTCATATTTTAAGACAGCGTGTATTATGCATGGAGTTTTAAAACTCCTGGCCAAGTTGGAGCTGGTGGAATACCTGAACGCAAAAAAGCAATGTTACTTTTTACTGCCACCCTTAAGATAAGGACAAGGACTAGCAGATCCAAAATACTGAACGCAAACGGTAGCAAACTATTCTTTTTCTATGACATAGTTGAATACAGCTTGTGTGACAACTGTGATAGCTCTTAAAGGATTTAAAGTGCAAATACGGGTTATATGACACACTGATCCCCACGGAAGTCAATGGGAGGTTTGCCAGGATGTCACCCTGGGGCACTATGCACAATTGAATTTAAGCATGTACTTCAGTGCTTTGCTGTACCAGGCCTATTGCATTCAGTCCCTTCCAGGACTGCCTCCTAAATAAGTGAAAAAGCAGTGTTAGAAAAACTGTGCATCAATTTTCCTCCTAGAACATGAATTTGAATCAACAGTCTGCAAAACCGCATAACAGTCGACATTGATGTTATCCATCCAAATGCAGGAAAAGGTCAAAAGACAGAGCAAGTCTTGAAGTCTTCCAGGACCGATTATAAACAGGCTGTTCCAGGTCAGTTGAAATTCAAAACATTTTTTGCTGCTATGCCAAATAGAAAGAAAATGTTGGACTTTATTCTTGGTGGTTTCAGTCTTCCCTCTCCAAAGAAACAGAGCACCGGACCCTCAGAGTAAAACAGTCTCTGCAGCAATTAAGTCTCTCCATTTACCCTTGTTGAGAATACTGGCCAGTTTTTCGGAATAAGTCATTTATCAGTGATTTAATGATTTCTTGGGGTTTTTATTTTACTCCAACAAGGCTTGAAGGCCTTTGAATAGCCCTGTGGGTACAGCGAGTTCTCACAGACACTGTCATCTGCACAAGAGCTTCTCGTGGAAAATGCACAGTGTAATGAGATAATATTTATCCCAATGTGATGAAAGCATCATGGGATAAGAGAGAAGAAGCCTTCTTTCTGCTCGGTGTTATCATGGGCTATGTCAGTGTTACTGGGGGCTAATGTCCACTTTAAGGAGTATCAAGAGCTGTAGCAATTGAAAGATAATAAGAGGAAAATGAGTCATGAATCAATTTTATTGTATGCTGTAAAAGAGCCTTCATTGAGAGAGTCTGTATTTATGCTTCACAGTAAAAGTGATTGATGGGAACACAGAGTAAACATGGGAATCCAGCCAAGCAATGAACATATTTTCTGAGATAAATAAATGATTTTTTTTTTTTAAAGAAAGAACCTTGTAAAGAAATTATATTGAAGAAATTCCTTCCCAAGAAATGGGAGTTTTTGTAAAGTTTGCTATCGATGCTGCCACCAAATGCTGAGATATTTAATTAAAGAGACAGAGCACTGGTCCTTTAGCAAGAGGAAGCCTCACCACAGCACTCTTGAATAGATCTGCACTGGCCTCTACACACACGTTTAAGCTTTTCCCTCGCAGCTCCTGCATCATTCATGCTTTTTGTGTTCCACTTTCCCCAGCCAGAACTCCTCTCACATCACCCCTTTTGCTGGCCCACACTCCCAATTCATAGTTGTGACTGCATTGCATATAGCAGAGTAGTGTGCAGATATCTGAGCTAGCTTTAAATACGTAGGTTCATGTCCTGGAAGCAGCCTAGCCACTGCAGCACATCCCCTGCAGAGAAGCAAAGTGAATTAGTCAAGGCAGAGCTCTGCGCAATTGCATCTAGACTATCTCTGGCACCCCACTGGCTTGGGTGTTGTCACACTACACTGAAATGCTCAGTATAAATGCTCTCTGTGTGACAGCCACCTTGATTAACAGGAACTAAGTTAGGCCCCGTAGAGGTGAAAGCCTACCTACAACTTAACAAAATCTTGTTGGTCTAATAAATCTCTACTACGAGTCCCGATTGCCTTTTCCTCTAGACCAATACAGCTACAACCTGAATACCTGCTTACAGTGTAGGCATCAGAAATGACAAGAGGATACAGGTCTCTAGGGCATAGTTTCTCAACCTGTGGTACGCGTACCCCTGGGGGTGTACAAGACACAGGCAGGGGGTACACAGGTACCCCAACACTCTCTCTCGCCTTCTTTTCCTCTCTCTCTCGCCCCTTCCTCCTCTCAAAACTATGGCAAAAAATGTGGTGCGATTAAAAAAAATTAAATTCCCCAGTAATAGTTTGGTGTGCCGTGCTTTGCATGTCATTGGGTTCAGCCCTCCTAGCTTTGGCCAACATCACCTCTAGCCCAGGTACATACTTGAGCTGTGCACCCCCAGCATAAAAGGCATCAGACATCTGTCATATCACAGCCTTATATATACAGCCCTTCTTCCAACATATGGCACACATTAGTCTGTAAATATGAAATCTCCTGGAAAATTGAGTGTTGGGGTACTTATTAAAATCTTCAGAAGTTAGGGGGTACTTGCTACTTAAAAGGTTGGGAAACACTGCGCTAGGGGTATAATGTGGGTCGCATGCATCAACACTCTCTCACAAACCCACCTACCCTGTGAAATGTTTCAGCTAACAACAGCACTCTGAGGCTATTCTCTGCTATAGGGCACCATCTTGTACCATGAGCCCATCTGCTGTTTGGTGCAGAGATTGGCTTGCTGGCTTGGGGTATTTCATACTAAAACCCTTGATTCAGAGTAGGTTCCAAGTTCACGGCTCCAGCATTTTCCTAAGGACCAAAGCACCAAACCCCAAATCCCAAACCCCCGAATTAAAGGACAATTTGTAACCGTGTTCAAAGGCTGAAAGTCCAAGTCCCGGGTTCATTTTGTTCCAATACAGAGATCTAGGCAGCTGTCTAATTTTACCTCTTGTACAGAATCACAAGCAGCTGCTGCACAAATGGGCCAAACACAGACCTTCAGTCATATATCTAAGTCCCTATTTCTGCATGGCTTGCAGGGAATTCAGTTGTCTCCCTACCTACACAATCCCTTCCCTCGTTCGTTGGGCTCCAGGAAGGTGTCTTTATGAGGCCAAAGTCTGCAAAAGGGAAGAGTTGGGACAAGAAAGCACAAGAGAGTCAAGGGACTATACCTGTGCAACCCACAAATGAGTGTGCTACAGCGCCTAATCCACAGAGAAAAGGAGCCTGTGACAGCTCCATCTAAAATACTTTGGCTGCTTCACTCAAGCCGCACAGATCCTGCTCTGAGCTCCAAAATTCATCAGTTTAGTCCTGATGTGTTGGCCAAGGGAGCGGTCGTCGTGCCTTCAGGCTCAGCAGAGAATCCAACCACGAGCTGCTGCAGTAGAAGAAACTGCACAGATACTCATTGCAGTCCTTGAATTTATTGCTGGAGCCTGTAAGATGCAGTGACCAATGGACCCCCTCACTATACTAGATAAAAGCTGACAAAGCACCCAGTGATCTCTACCACTTGCAGCCTAGGGGAAATTTTCCTCCTCTATTTTTTTTACTGCTTTTTAACTTGAGCATGAGATATGATGAGAAAATACCTGCTGGTTTTCCCATGGAAAATTAAACTTAAAAAACACAAAGATGCCCAAGGACTTATATTGTCAAAAAAAAAGCAAAAATTGTTCTTTTTTTTCCCCTTGCCTTCCCCCTGCCTTGCTCATTTTGTTTTAAAACAAGCCCCTCTTTTCCCATGTCCAGTGACAGCATGGAAAAGAAGGTGGAAAAAGGAGAGAAAAAAAATCTGGGGTTTTTTTTTGCTTTTTCCACAGGAAAATGAAAAAGTTGAAAGATAAAAATACGTGGAAACTTGTTGGAGTGGGGCTTGAAGGGAAAAACTATTCCTATTGGAAATAAATGTTTCCCATTGAAGAATCTCACCCAGCCCCAATAAACATGTATATCGCTCAGACCTAGACTAACATAAAAGTTTTACCAGGATAGTTATATCAGCAAAACCCTTTTATGGTAGGCACAGTTATACCAGCAAAAAAAATCTTTCGTCCGTATAGCTTATTCTGTTTTGAGGAGTGGAATAAGCTATAGTGGCCAAAGTGCTTTTTTTTTTCAGTAACTGCATCTACTCCTGGGATTTTGCTGGTATAGCTCTGTTATAAAACCTCACTCCCTCACTGACACAGCTCTGCCAGAAAAACTTTTAAGCATAGACCTGGCTTCAGACACACACATCTGCCGAAGACCTGTAAATCATGCTGATGAATACTAATGTTCTATAAACTTGCTGGAAACCAGCACATATTTTCCTTCAGAGTAAATTGCAGTAAAATCCTTTGTAAATGCTGCTTGCGTGGCTTATGAAAACGGTGCAAGTATGTACACATGTCCGTGTGTTCACTTAATTGCGCTTCTTTATTATCCTCCCTGGCAATAAGCCTTGTTTTACCTCTGGTTAAGACACTTCCTAGCCTCCAGTTTCACAGGCCAAGTCAATCCCTAAATAGAAGGGCTGTTTATCTTAGCCTGGCTCCCCGTGGAATGAGTAGCACGTCAAGAAAATCAATGTGTATTTGCCACAAATTGGCAGATACCAGGAGCATTTGCTGGGACATCATGAACACAGATAGAGAATCACTTACCTGGTAGGCAGCTGCCTTCAGACAAAGTTCCCTAGCGGTTTTGCTGGAACATTAAGACAGAGCTCAATGTACATCACAACTTCCTTCACTGCGCGGGGGGGGAAAAGTGTAGCTTTCTCAAGTTGCAGAATAAATACT
>NW_005841853.1:3123661-3130068 GCF_000455745.1 Alligator sinensis | reverse complement strand
AGGGAAAGATTTTTTAACCCTTACATTAAAGAAAAAGAGACACCCTCTGTACTTATTCTGCCTAAGTAGCTGTGATGATCTAGCAATTTTGAGAAGCTTCATACATCTCTAGGAATTTATGATTAAATTCTCCCCTCCCGCTATAGAGCTTGTATGAAGCTCTCCAGAAGAAAGCTACAATGGGTCCATCTACACATGCACTTTACAGCAAACTAATTAGCTCCACATGTGCACCTGTATTAAGGCACAGTCAATTAATTAACTCCGACTTAGAAGAAATAGTACTATGGTGGAGTAATTACAGGCGCTCAAAAAAATATATAGACGGTGACAGGGCTGGTTGGGAAATAAGGGTACTACCGTGTGGGGGCTGCCTGCTGGCCCCTCCATCACCTGATGCTACCACCTGGCGCCCAGGGCTGACATCCTGGGCCGCCTGCCGGCCCAGGGATGCTTCATCCTGCTTCCATATGCTGCGGTCCCAGGTGCATGTGTCTGGGACCAGCTGACTCGGGTGCAAACTGTGCCAGAGTTTATCACATCATCCTAATTGCACGTGTAGATGCACCCTCTTAGTCTGAAAGTACTTCCGTTTGCTTTATTACACTAGAGATGCCAAATGCCCAATGTCAGGCTCTCCCTGTAACAGGCAACATTGAGAGCACCTTAGAGCAGGCAGATGGCATGAACAGATATTTTAGCATGAGCAGTAGCATTGCTGTAAACTTATAAATGCCTTGTTTCCAGAGGGTCTGACTTTGCCCAGCTTTCCCTTTTGGGGCTAAAATGCTGCCTATTTGGTGTCTGCCAAAAGGGAATAGATGAGAAGGTGGGGGAGGAGGGAGGGTGGAGGTAATGAAAAGATAACATAATGATCTGCTTGGATTAGAATAAGAGAATCAACTCTCCTACTGTAACAGGGGCTGAGACCTCCTTTTGGACAGTAGCATTAAGACACCAGTTTGCATGTTGTAGGTCACAAAATCCATGACAGATGCAATGGATGAGAGGCAAAACAGTGCAGAAGACGAAGCACTGGCTGAGCACCTGGACAACCTGTGCTCTAGACCCAGCTCTGCTACTAATGGATACTGCAACCTTGGAGCAGTGCCTCCACCCCTGCATCTTCTGCTAAATCTGATTGTGAGTGCTCTGGAGCAGGGATTGTCCCACACCTGCCTGTATAGCCACTGGCACCTTTCTCTCAGCTGGTCTGCAGTTACTACTCTAATTAACAAAAATAATTAGCACAGCCTATTTAAATGCATTGTTGGGACCAGGATAAGGCAATTGGAAGAAGGGGCCCATTATTAACATTGCCAGGTCTCCTGATTTTATCATATGTCTCCAGAAAATTTGGGGTTCTTCTTAATGCTCCTCTGGTGTTGGAATCAGACACTTTCATATATACTTTCATATATGTGTGTGTGTGTGTGTGTGTGTATAGATAGATAGATAGATATAAAAGTAACTCAAAATCCACATTTTTCCATGATGAAAATGAAATGCTACTATATATATATATATATACGTTTCATTTTCATCATGGAAAAATGTAGATTTTGGGTTACTTTTATACACACACACACACACACACATATATGGAAGTGTGTGTGTGTATATATATATATATATATATATAGTGGTGTTTCATTTTCATCATGGAAAAATGTGGATTTTGGCTTACTTTAAAATTAAAATGAAAATGAAACACAGAGATAGAGATAGATATATAGATATATATATCTATCTATATCTATCTCTATCTCAGCATTTCATTTTCATTTTGCTATATATATATAGTGGCATTTCATTTTAATCATAGAAAAATGTGAATTTTGGGTTACTTTTTTAAATCTGAAAATTGGATTTTTGTTTTTTTTTAATCAGAAAATTCAAAAATATATATAGCAACATTTCATTTTCAACCCAACATATATATATGTGGCATTTCATTTTCATCATGAAAAAATGTGGATTTGGGGTTACTTTTCTTAATCTGAAAACTGGGGATTATTTTTTACCAGAGAAAACCAGGATCCCAGCCCATCAGTGCAGATTTGGGATAGTTCTGAAAAAGCATCAGACAAGCAAGGAAAATTTAGAGGGTTGAAAGCTGCACGGTGAGAGTTATGCCTGTCTTGGACGCGCAGCAGGTGATGAAAAAAACCCTTGTGAAATGGCCTGCTGATTCCTTTTGTAAATCTGCAGTCAGGAAAGTCTCTTCTCCGCTCATGCTCTGATGAGAGGCGGTTCTGGAGGCTTTCTAGGACCGAAGTTTTCATGTTGGGCTGAGACTATCTAGTGACACAACTGGGTTTCAGCATAAATAAATCACATCATACTTGCAATATCCTCAGATTGCCACTGATTTCTCCTCCACTGGGAAACTGATCCATAATATACCTGCCTCTGAAGAAGGCGGCAATAATTCATGGATTCATAGGTTGTAAGGCTAGAACGGACCTTGGAAGATCATCGGGTGCATCTTAGATAGGTACAATGGAGCAAATTCACTGCTCTAAGCAAGATCTTGGCAGTGGGCATAAGAGAGTCCCTACTTCTCTGTTTGTCTCTGCCCCGTCCTTGCCTAATTTAATGCACTCTTGGGGGCTGCTCTAATTCCTGCAAGATTGCCAGAGAACTGTCCATTTCCACCTTCTCCCCTTCCCACCCTCCTGCTGGGGTACGTTTGTGTGTTGGACAGAAAATGGCTATACTGGTTCTGCACCACTGTAGGGGGAATACCTCTTCTGCATGTGAGCGTCAAAAGATCAGTCCATGACAGTCCAACATTCAGGCTCTGTTCCTTCCACCATATAAAATGCCCTCCCTTATCAAGTGCTTCCAGTCCTGGCAGTATTCAGATATCCAGGTTGTAGCCACATTGGTCTAGAGGAAAAAGCAATCAGGACTGGAGGTAGAGATGATATCTTTTATTAGACCAACTAGATTTTTGCACAAAAAAAAAAAATCTTTAATTGCAAGCTTTCGAGCACAAACACCCTTCACCTGGCATCGGAGAAAAGATTGTAAAAGTTCTCTTGGAAATGAACTTTTCTAAGCAGGAGATTTTACCACACCTTCGACTCTCCTATGAAATATGAGCTTTCATTTCTATCCAGGAGAACTTTTACAATCTTTTCTCCGATGCCAGGTGAAGGGTGTTTGTGCCTAAAAGGTTGCAATTAAAGAAATTTTCCTGACAGTAAAGTACCTGGGACAGGGAGGAGAGGTGCTCCTCAGTAATGTTCGAGGGACCCCTGCAGAAGCGCTGTAGACCTATGGTAAGTTCCTGCGCCAGTGGCTCTCAGCCTTTTTAGGCTTGAGGCACCCCTTAGAAAATACCAGCTCTCACTTTTCACTCTTCCTTGAAAACATAATTTTTCAAGAAGGAAGCTAAATTCAACACCTTGAAAGCTGACACCTTGGCTCCTGCCTTCTTGTTTCCAGCTAAATGTGCATGTTCACAGAGCACAGAGCTGCCTCAACACAAGAGAAATTCCTTGCCCAGGAAAGCCTTCCATCAACCCCTTCTCCTGTGAAATATCAAACATCACAACCAGGAGGAAACATAATTCAACATCCTGCTTGCCGTCAGACTACTTCGCGGTAAAGAGACTGCTCTTTTATCTGAGCCTAATTTGCACAAAATGAATTGTTCCAACCAGGAGATCTTACAACATCTTCAGCTCTCCTGTGAAATATGAATTTTCATTTCCACCTAGGTGAAATTTTACAACCTTTGTATTCTCCGATGCCTGAAGAAGGGGGAGTGTGCCCGAAAGCTTGCAAATAAAGTTTTTAAAAATTTTTTTGCAAATATCTAATTGGTCTAATAAAAGATATCACCTCTACCCAGAGTTCTGAGAAATAATAGAGCAGTTTTTAGTTTTTCTGTTTTGCAAAGAACTCAGGAAGACTGCAGCTGTGGATTTCTGTTTGAAATCTCCGGCTTTATCTTGTAACTTGTGTTTGTCAAACGAATGGTGCTAACATTGTGTGGCACCCCGTGGCACCCTTGAAAGGATGTCAAGGCAGCCTGATTGAGAATCATTGTTCTATGTATTGTAAGGTCTGGAACGGGCTCCCAAGGGAGGTGGTGCTCTCCCCTACCCTGGGGGTCTTCAAGAGGAGGTTAGATGAGTATCTAGCTGGGGTCATCTAGACCCAGCCCTCTTTCCTGCTTATGCAGGGGGTCGGACTCGATGATCTATTGAGGTCCCTTCCGACCCTAACATCTATGAATCTATGAATCTATGTATCCTCCTGGTTCAATTCCTGAGCAACGGTCGTGGGGCTCAGACTCTGGTAAGGTTTTTGCTTAGTCTTTAATTATCTGTATCAACTTTGACATCTGATGCAAGTCACCTTCCCTCTAAAGGGTGCATTGTCATAATTCTCCCTTCACTTGTCCCCTAGATTTTAGCGGGATGTTACTTTTTACCTGGGAAGATGGATGTATGTACCTCTGATCAATCACTCGCTATTGCAGTACTATGTCTCACAAGCTGTTGCTCAGAGAGCTACATTCACACAGTTGTATTAACTGCGCATATATTTATGATCTCTCATCCCTGCTATGTAGAAGTGGATGAGATTTGAATTTTTAATGCAGAATTGGCAACCCCCAAAACTGAACAAATTACATTCTGCACTCTGAAAGATGTATATATATATATATTAGTGGAGTTTCATTTTCATCACAGAAAAATGTGGATTTTGGGTTACTTTTTTTAATCTGCAAAAAAGATTAAACAACTTTAACTGCAATTAAACATGATTAAACAACATAAACATCAATTAACTACAAGGCACATTGCCCCCAAAACACCCTAACCTACCACAGGTATGGCAGGTAGAGAAGGGAACTATCAGCATCCCACTGCTGCAAGGGTTATTAAAACACACTAAAGTTGTTGTTTTTTTAATCAGAGAAAACCAGGATCCCTGCTGATGAGCTTGCTTCATGAGTGAGAAGATGGAGGGTGCAGATGCAGTGTCCCCATATCACCAGAGTCAATCCTGCCATGCTACTGACATTCTGAGCTATTTGTTGGAGGACTCCCAGGCTCCTCCAAATATTCACAAGTGTATCTCACATCTCCCCTATTAGGTAGCTAGTTATTATTAACTTACTATCTACTGGTAGGAAAATGAGAGAAAGAGCTAGCTTTACTGCCTTGCATCCAGGTTTGGCAAGTGCAGGGCAAGGTGGGAGTAGTGAGCAGGGTTGCCATCTTGGTGATGAAGCATTATAAACATTTTTCGTATCAGAAAAAATCTGTGACAGTGCTGACATTCAAATCCAAATCTCCTGAGTCCCCGCCCAGTGCCTGATCTGGGAAGCCATCCTTTTCACTATGCACTCCATCAGCACGTGACATCTACGTTTACCACACAGTCTCAGGAGTGACTGCAATGTGCTGTAGCTATACCCCAGCTACTATTAAACAGTAGTCATTTATCCACAACAGCAAGGAACTGAGCACATGTTGATTTATGTTATTTCTCGGACTGGTTTTGCAGCCTGAATGGGCAGGGCAGCTATCAGTACTCAAGCTAACTAGCTTAAAGCTGGAGCCACTGTTTGGAGTGCTGTGTAGACAAGCTCCTAAGGGAGAGACTATTACAGTTGCACCATTTTGATCAGTCAAAAGGCAAGAAATGCAAAGTGAAGGTTTGCTATGCAACCTAAGCCCTCTAACCTCAGGGGAAGGTTAATTGCAGTCTCTTGAAATACATTTTTGAGGCATTTCTTAAGGTTTTGGGGGTTGTTTGTTTTCTAAAGAAGAACAGGAAGGGAATTAAAAAGTACTCCTGTACTGCAGGAAAAAATGGCCTCACACTGGTGGAGCATCAGAAAGAAAGAAGGGCAAGGTGGCAACATAGAAATGACTAGGTTCAGAGAGATCTCATAGATTTCATAGACATTAGGGCTGGAAGGGACCTCGGGAGATCATCGAGTCCAGTCCCCTGCCCCAGGGGCAGGAAGTCAGCTGGGGTCAAAGGTCTGAGCTCTTGTCAGCAACAACTTGCTTTGCTAGCTGAACCTCCTGTTTCTATTTTAGAATGACAGAAAACTAGGGCTGGAAGGGACCTCCAAATGTAATCTAGTCCAACCCCTTGCCTAAGACAGGATCATGCCTTTCCAAACCAGCCCATACTAGTACTTGTCTAACTTATTCCTAAATCTCCAAACAGCTCTGTTGTGTAACTACAAGGCACATTGCCCCCAAAACACCCTAACCTACCACAGGTATGGCAGGTAGAGAAGGGAACTATCAGCATCCCACTGCTGCAAGGGTTATTAAAACACACTAGAGAGTTTTAAATATAGCCATAGTCCCCACTACAGAGGAAAGCATAGATAGATAGATAGATAGATAGCAAAAACACACAGTTCC
>NW_005841853.1:3088551-3123651 GCF_000455745.1 Alligator sinensis | reverse complement strand
TCCTGCTGATCTGACTGCGTGGAATAAAGAACTTACCTTATAAACTCTGGACAATGTACCTATCCCAGTTTCTTTAGAAAGCCTTCAGGAAAACTGCCTTCTCCATAGCTCTTAAAAACAACAGCCAAGCACGAATGCCTTCATAATGAAAAAAGTGGGTTTTCCTCATTTTCTTCCCGACTGAGGAAAAAAAGTTATGGCTTGGTTTCTTGCAGTGCTAACACCATTATTATTTCCAGCTGGTGCAGCAAACTCTACTACATTTAAGGGCATCTCATCCTACTGATAGGATGAGGAGGGTTTTTTTTATTTTATTGGGCTGCTACCTGTTATGAGAGCACCGAATGACACAAGTCTGGGTCCTGTTTCTACCTTTGGGCTTTGTAAGCCTGCAAGCTGCATTTAGCCATCTTGTGTGTGCCTTTGCTTGCAGGAACCACACGTGTCCCTGGGGGGATAATGTTTGGAAAAAGCCTTAACAAAAGAAATCAGGGTTTAAACAAACCCATCACTTCTGGTCAGAGATTAGACCCGGAACATTTTCCGCCTGACAAGTGAATGTTTCGAACTGGTAGGGGCAATTGAGAACAGGGGTTAGGGTTATAGCAGCTACTGCCACTCATGCTAATTAAACCTGTTTCTCTCCTACCGCTTGAAGATGCAAGCAGCCCCAGCCTTATAAGACGTGAAGAAAAGCGGGCTCCCCCAGGACTCCCCTTCCATGGACAGCTGCCACACACTCCCGTCCGCTTCTCATTAACGCATTGCAGCATTTGGTAATTGAACGGAGAAAACACAATTTGGGTTTGCGAGCTGGTCAGCCTGCTTTGCTCCGAGGTGATTTCATTTACCTGCATTTCAAAAGCTATCAATATAAACTCGTTAAAGGATCATTTTGTTTCACCTGAAGACTAATTTCCGATCCAGGGTAAAAAGGAGACAATTAACTCAAAGCTCAGCTTGGCTCTGGATATGGCCCTGAGTTATCATGGGGGGTTTCAGCAGCAATTTATCTAAAGGAGCTACAGGGCCTGTCTGCTCGGCAAGGATATTGGAGAAGCAAGATTTGTGGGGGCAGGTAGTACCTTTTATTGCACCAACTCACATAATTGGAAGAGAGAGGACACAAGCTCCCAGGCATCAAGCTCCTGTCATCAGCAAAGATATTAAAAGCAGGTTTCGTGAAACAGTCGAATTCCCAGAAAGGTGACAAAGGAGATTAGCTCAGGGGGTCCTAAAGCCACGGCAGCCAAGCACTTCTGAACATCCATCCCTCAGGCCTTCAACCGGCCTCTGAGTTTATGGTGTTACTTCGCAGGTGTTACTCTGACACCTGTGATGAACTTGTGGGCAGTAATTCTCCCAGTGAGATAGCTAACTGCGAGACAGGCAGGGCTAATTACATCTCAAGGGCCAGATTTCAGCTGTGCAAATCAAGGATGATAAGGGTCTGAGCCCAAGAGCAGCATTATAGCCAGCTCCCTCATGGCTGCTATAAGGAAGTGGTGGGTAGAGGGAGCTTCTTCCACCTTATCATCTCTTCCCTGCAGATGCCACCCACAGCTGACCTCCTCATCCTCTCCCAAGCTAGCAGAGGAGTAAGAAAATCCTCTTTAGCTGTTGAGCCCCTGGCATTGCAAAATGGCTCTATCTGTGCAGATCAGTTGTGTTTTCATCACTGGGTGGCATGAACCGAGACTCTTTGCGTTTCCTGTGGTTGTTTTGCCTGGCACATCACGCTTTCCATGTCATTAGCTGGACTGTGTACTTGCCTTCTTCTGGGGGTGGTCCTGAATCAAAATGTCTTGTATCTCCATCCTATTGCTGCCACGCTGGTGGCCCGAAGGGGACAGAGAGGTGTTCTAAGCAACACCCGATCTAGGAGGAAATCCTATGTGGAATAAAGCTGGCACACACATCATGCACCCCATTGCACACACAGGTGGCACGTTGGGAGTGGCAGGTGAGACGGACTGGGATGTGATGAGGTGGAGGTGGATTCGGACGCGCTCAGCTGCTGGAGCAGACTCGAAATGCTCTATGCTCATGGACATGAGCTTGTAGGCTTTGCCATTACAATCCTTGACAAATGCTAACACTGGGATAGCTGAAAGGGAGACTTGCTCACTGGCTCCCCTTGTCCTGTGCTAAGCCAGATGTGGAGATATGACTGTCTGTAGCCAACCCTGCCTCCTTGTAATTGCAAGATAAGCGGATTGTCTCACTGATTAAAAAAAAAAGGGGGGAAATATTTTGAAGGAAGCAACATGGAAATTGCATTTGCTTTATACAGCTTTGGAAATTATTGCATGGGAGATATGCATGAAATAAGCTAACTGGTTACCTACTCAGCAGTCCTCACGTAGACACACCCAGATGATTTGTGAGCAGGGCAGGTACAGGGACGCAGGGAGGGTTCCTCTGAGTTTCCCATTTCCTTGCTGAGGGCTTCAGTCAGCTGAGTTACTCGTCAAGAGTGACGAATTGTATTGGTCCTTTTTGCTTCCTCCTGTTAACCGCTTGGCAGAAGGGGTTACCCAAGCCTTGATCTCACCCAGGCGGACGTTCTTCCTTTCTCTCGATTAGAGTTCCTGTATCTTGACTGAGCACCCCTATGGCATATATCCAGGATTTGGGAAGTAAAAATGTGTTACAAACATGTCCAGAATAGACTGATTCACAAAAGCCTGGTTGTTTTGCAGATCTATAAGCCAACGCTGCAGAGCTCACTGAAGTCGGTGGAAAGATTCCCATGGACTTTGATAAACATTGGCTCTGCTCCTAGTTAAGTAATCTCTCCTCCACGTTGGAAGCCTTTGAAAAACATCGGCTTTCGTAACCAGTAATAACTAATAAACAGGGTGTTCTGCAGTAGCATTATCAAGATAGTGAAGCATTAAAAAAAAAATCCTCCCTCTGCCAAGAAGTACCAGATTTGGGGGCTTTACAGGTCAATTGCCTGTTGAAGGAGACATCAGTAATTCACAGCTTTTGGCATTTCCTTAATTAATTAGTGTATACACTATATAGGCTTCTCCGTGAACAGACGAGATCACAGATCAAAGGTTTTGGTCCACACACAGATGCTTAGTTGCCAATGCTGAGATGCAGCGATGCTGCTCTCCACCAAGAATTGCCTCTGGCTGGAGAGATCAAGGCAGGGAGCAAACTCCTGCTGGCAGCAAGAGCCTATGACACAAAAATAATAATCCCCAAAACACCCACTTTCTCCATGCCTGGGCTCCATCCCAGAGCAGAAGGCTCTCACTATTCTTAGGAGCCAAGCTGTGCCAGGATCCAGAGGGCAAGGTCCCTGGCTGAATGTTTCCTATGAGTTTTCTCAGATCCCTGGGACTACCTCAGATGGCCAAAGTTGGGGCCGCACGGTTCATATGAAGTGCTGTCATCTAACAGATTATTAGTTTAAATCTGGGTAGCACTGCTGCTTTGAAAGTGTCCCAGGGGACTGAGTGGAGGTCGTGTCTCCTGCAGATAGGCTGCAGCCCTGAATCCAAATAGTTTCTCTGCTGCAGCTGTAAAAGATGCATTAAAGGAACTAAAAGAAATGTCTTCACTATAACATTTATAAAACATCAAGGATGGAAAGAGAAGGAACCTGTGGTTGTTGAGCGCCAAGGGAGCAAAGGGTTAGAAGCGGCGAGTATTCTCCAGCTCACAGCAAATTAGCATTTTATTTCAGGGCTCTCAACAAGACACAGAGCACAGGAAAATCGAGTTCCTCTCTGGTTCATATTGCATGAACTTTGAGCATCCTCATCATTTCACTGGTCATGGAATAGCCATCTTCTCACTAACCTCTTGCATCAATATTTACAACACCGCCCAGATCTCAGGCCTAGCAGGGGTGAGATGAGACTTATGCAAGGCCGTTATAGTCCAGGGTAAAAAATTCCTTTCCGCTTGGGAACATTAGATCCACAGAAAGGTCAACAGTGCTGAAAAGAACAAAATCCTCTTTGACTTTTCTTTTTCCGTCCTGTGCATGTGATTCTGGTTCTCACGAAGCTGAAGGAGCTCTTCTGACGGTCACACAAGGTGCCCCCAGTTCATTTCAACCCTTGGTTGGATGATTGCAATTCTGGCTCCTTCCTCCAAAGACAGTGACTGCGTAAAGGTTTTATGAATTGCACCAAGTCTACCACTGATGGGGATGATGAACAAGCCTCTGGACATACTCCCACTCTTCGGGGAATAGTCCCACTCTTCGGGCTGTCTCTTAATATGCATTTGCACAGCACCCACAATAGGGCCCTGATCTCAGCGGGGGCTTGCAGAAATAGCTAATACTTTTGGCTCATGTGATCAGATCTAAGCCATTCAAGAGAGCTTTGTGGCACTTGATTTCCTACAAGCAAAGCAGCATTGTGCAAGTACAAAGAGAAACAGGAAACAAAACTGAACCAGGAAAATAAACTGATCCGTGTAGTTTAATGGTCTAATAAGTGACCACCATCACCGTTGCATGGGAATGTCTCCCTAGCGCAGAGGATTCAGGGAGGAGTTACGATCACTTGGGCTAGGAACAGACATTCAAAAAACCCAAGGTGGAATCAATCTAAGTTACGTGGTTTTCTGTAAGTGGTGTAGTTTAGACCAGTAGCGAACAAAATACATGTTCGCCCTTTTGGGGGACAGGGAGAGAGACTGGGTTCCACCATTTTTAAATCAGTCTATGTGTGCCAAACTTCTGTTATGGGTATAGACAGGTTTCTGATCACCAGGGATCTGGGTTTTCCTTTTCCTGTTGAAAAACACAGATTTTCCCCTTTAAAGGAGAAAAATGCGGCTTTTCTCCCTTTGAAGCAGGAAACCATGGGTTTCCCTTTTTGCAAACAGCTCTCTGCTAGCTGGCAGAGCTCCAACCTACAATGAGCTTTCTGTAAAAAAAGGATGCAAAACCCTAAGCCCTGTCTGAAAGCGGAGGGAGAGGGAGCAGGGCCTGAGTAGCTGAGACCAGCCAGGGTTGGCTCAGACTCACTTTGCCTCCTGCAACCTTTGGGGTAAGTAGGGCCTGGTGGGGGGAGCGGGCTGGCACCTGGGGTGGGGGGAAGCTGGAGGTCCCAGCCTGCCCCCAGGCCCTACTTACCCCAAAGCTGTGTATAAAATGTGTTCAGCTGATACATATTATTTATATATAGTGGTGTTCCATTTTAATCATGGAAGAACACAGATTTGGGGGGGTTTAAATCAGAGGATTTGGGATTTTTATCAGAAAATGTTGGATTTTTTAACAGAGAAAACCAAGATTCCTGCTGATTACTGATACTGGTAAAGGTGTAATTTCTGTTCCTGGCCTTGCAATGCACAGAGGGGGAAAGGGAAGCAGAAAGGGATGGGGTGACTTACCCAAGGTTACAGAGGAAGAGCAAGACAGAGCCAACAACTGAACTCTTTGAGTTCAAGTCCATGGTCTCAACCATCAGATCATCCTTCCTCAGAGTCAATGGTTCTCAACCCTTTGATTAAGACTTCCCTCATTAGACTCAAGGCACCCCTCAGAAAATGCCAGCTCTAATTTTTCATTTGTTTCTCGACTATGGAAAAATAATTGAGTATTTCTTCTGTGACAAAGACCTGAGAAAGACCACAAAAAATGCTTTTGACACTAGAGAGTCCTTTTTGAAAGGATTTATGATGTGAGTCTTGTGTAGGTGTTTGCACATCTAATAGCGCTAATACTGTACAGCACCCTATGGTCCCATAAAAGGATCCCCTGGCACCCCAGCGTGCCACAGCATCCTGGTTGAAAATCACTGCTCTACACCCAAAGAAATGCACAAAGAATCCAACCAGCCTTAAATGGTAGAAGATGAATGGGATCATTCATTTCCCTTCTGTATTCATCAATTAAAATATTCTAACAACACGGGTAAGACATTTATGGGAAATACGATTTCTATTTTGACATTATCCCTTTGAGAATATTGAAATACAAAGTCTTAGTTGAAAGAAAAACCTGCGCTGGCTGCTTGCATATTAATATAAACAGAAACCAAATGTTGAATATGTCTTTCTTTGTAAAGACATGTAATTCTGCAGGAATAATGGCCATTTACTCTTTTAATCAGCCAGGTTTATTGCCACTGGCGCAGTGAATGGAATCCATTTCAAGCGCCAGTTAAAAGAAGTTTTGTCAAGGGGACCTGATTTCCACAGGCATTGCCTCCTTGAGGGAAATAAAATCATTTACAATAATGTCACATTAAAGAAGCAAATACGCCGGCTTCCCCCTGACATAACATAATTATGACAGCCTGCAGATGTGCTGCTATTGTTTCCTCACTGACCTGCTGCAACACCGTGCAGCACGGAGGATCACTTGGCAGTCAACGTGACGGCTTATGTCGAACACGTTTAAAAAAGCCAGTGGCTTGGTGGCAAAAATCCACGCTTGCGTTATTGCTGTCTTTTGATGGCAGCAGGGGCTCTCACTACATGTTTTGCGTGCCCCTAAAACTAGCTGCGCCAGGGCAAAGTTGCTGACAGCCATGAAGTTGATCAGGAAGAAGCATAGCATAGGCAGCCACGCAGGTTTCCCGAGCCACGTCGGTCCACCTTGACCCCATGGAAGCGGTTGAGGCGTGAAAGAAGAATTCACTCTCAAGGGCACGTTCAAGGCTTTAGTTTTTAGTTCATCTGGGATCCTCCAATATCCTGGACACACGTTACACCAAGGAGACTCCCAAAGGGGAGGTCTACACTGCAACCTTCAACCTTTGCCCTCTTCTTTCGGGTTTTTTTTGTTTGTTCATTTTCTCATTGTCCCAAGCATCTAGTAGTAGTCCTGGACCTATGGCCTTTCTCGCCTAGCAATGGCAAGGGCTTTTAGCTTTGAGAGGGCCTGGAAACCCTTCAAGAGCTACAATAGCATTAATGTACTGTAGGGACACCTGGATTAGCGCAAATCCCTGGAGTTCGGCAACAGCTGCTTTATCCTATTACAAAACATTGTTCTTCAGGCTTCCCCAGATACATGCCTTCCAGGACCCAAGCTAGCACAGATATACCTACAAGGCACTGCAGGCTGTAGTGCAGATATACACATAGGAAGGAGAAGAGATGATACCTTTTATTAGACCACCAAGATTTTTGCAAAAAAAAATTCTTTAATTGCAAACTTTCGGGCACAAACCCCCTTCATCAGGCATTGGGGAACAGGTTGCAAAAGTTCTTCTGGGTAGAAATGAAAGTTCATATTTCATAGGATTTCACAGAGGAGTCAATCGATGGAAAACTCCTCTGGGCAGGCAGTTCATAGCTGGTTCATAACTTTTGCAATCTTTTCTCCAATGCCTGACGAAGGGTGTTTGTGCCCGAAAGCTTGCAATGAAAGCCTTTTTTTTTGCAAAAATCTTGGTGGTCTAATAAAAGATATCATCTCTATTATGAGTTCTGATTGACTTTTCCTCTAGACCAATATGGCAACCTGCATACCTGACATAGGAAGGAGAGGCACAAATTAGGCTTTACAGATTGAAATAGCCTGCATGGAAACTTATGGCTAGACTGTTTCCAGTATTGAAGCAAGTGTATTTGGAGCTTGTTGAGGTGCCTCTGCAGCACGGATGTGCCCTGAGACTGACTTAGACTCACAGCCACTTTTCCAGAAGCAACCTACTGCCCTTTGCACACCCTCTCCAAAGTTGGCTTCTTGAGCCTGATAGAGGTGACACTGGTGTAGCAGGCATGCAAAGGCTTGATCTACACAACTGACTCCCGTTGGCGTACTTAAGGGTGAGAGAAATCACACCCTTGGCAATGCCAGAACAATCCCTGTGGTAGGTGCAGCTTGGCAGACAGAAGAGCGCTTTTGTTAGCTTACCTGCTGTCATTCAGGTTAGCTATGCCATCAGTGAAATGGCCATCTATTAATATATACCGCATCTCCACTAGGGAGCTTTGCTGATGGAGCAATGGCAGCTTTGCTACATCAAGAGAGGTTTTGTAATGTGGATGGACTCTATAGCCTCATCTAGACAATGGACACTTGGGTAAGTTGATGGGATCATAAGTCATCTAGTCCTGCCCCCTACTCAAGGCAGGATCATCGCTGATTAAACCACCCCAGTCAAGTGTCTGTCTAACCTGCTCTTGAAAATTTCCAGAGATGGAGATCCCACACTTCTCTAGGTAGTTAGGTGAATCTACTGTAACCCGAATGTGTACTCCCCTCTCCAATAGAAGGGGATGGTCAGCAGGGCATATGTGCTGGAGATGGACACTGCAGCTTGCTTTCAGTTTTCCTTCTCCGGTGTCTCTATAGAAGAAGACCAGGACAGAGTAACTTAACTATATACATGGTTTATTCAGGTGCAGAATAAAAGGGGGAAGAGAGAAAATAACTGGATAGGTGATAAAAATAAAGATTTACATATAATATATTCAAGTCAGCAAATAACAGAACGGGTAAGTATAGCAGTCCCCAAGACCCACGAGAGAAACCTCGCCCATCGATCCCCAGAGGGTATGTCCCAACAATCGATGGGTAAGCACCCCAAAATATAAAGCACAATAAACAGTCAATAAAGACTCCAAAATATGAGATGCAGCAAGCAATTAATAAACACTCCAAAATCCAAGACTCAGTAAGCAATTAATAAAGACTCCAAAATATATGGCAATCCTGAATACCCCCTCCTCTAAAAGAGTCTCCTTTTCTCTAGCATAAACCCCCCTTGATGGGGCTATCCACTGTGTCCCTCCCCGGTGGGAAACCCCTAGCCCAAGAACCCATGCTTCCTGGCGAGTAGGGGTCCAGCAAGGGTTCCTGGTGTTTCGTCCCCAGCTACGCAAATGGCTCCTGCAGCAGGTGCTCTGCCTCAGTCCCCTTGTGGGGTGCATGGCTCATTCACACACCTGGATGGCTCGGCCTTCTCAGCAGGTTGCAGCCCTGGGTGGCCTTGTGCATGCCCAGGGCTGGGGCTCCAGGACAGGTCCGCCGCACTGGGAAGCCTCCACTGCCGATGGGCCCTTGGGCCCGGCAGTGGGGAATGGGGGCTGAACCTCCCCCTGCCCCCTCCAAGAGCCCTTGGCCCATCAATGACTCACCGTGCAATGACGCCTGCACCATCAGGACATGCCGGGGTTGGAGACCCAAGCCGCCTCCAGCGGTTCCCAAGGTCCCAGTCCCTCTCGAACCCTCTGTGCAGCGATGCCTGTACTGTCCGGCCTTGTGCCAGGGTTGGAGACCCGAACCACCTCCAGCGGTTCCCAAGGTCCCAGTTCCTCTTGGACCCTCTGTGCAGTGATGCCTGTGATACAGCGATGCAATAATGCTCTCTCACAGCGAGGGATGGGGACGCGGCCGCTTGCCGCTCCCATCCAACAGTGGAGTCTTTGGGCTCTTCAGAGCAACTGGAAGTGGCCCCTGGGTAGCTCTTCCCCAGCTTTTCCTCAGCCCCAGCTTCTTCTTTCTTCTCCATCCCTCGTTGCCTCCTCTGTGTGCTGTGCATGCAGCTCCTTATATACCCTTTTGGGGCTCCGCCCCAAGATCAAAGACTGGCCAATCAGGGGGAGGTGGAGCGCAGTCTTCAATTAGGTCCAGTCCTCTGCCCCAAGATTGAAGACTGGCCAATCAGGAGGGAGGTGGAGCGCGGTCTTCAATTAGGTCCGCTCTTCACCTTGCTCTGATGGCGGGGTGGGGTGGACTCTTCCCAAGGCTCCTCCCCTGCTGGTCTCTGATTGGTGGGTTTGCCCCACCAATCACTTGGCAATTCTCTAAGCCCAAGGAACCGGGTGAAAATAGGCAAGCCCACCACACTATTAAAGGCATGAAGTCAATGCATGTAACTTGTAGCATATTAGCACCCATTTCCCCTGTCACTGCAGTGGCAGGACACTGACAGTACCCTTGTTTCCTCAGCTTTTATCAATGGCAAGTTATAGGGCAGGGGTGGCCAACTGTGGCACGTGTCCCACAAGTGGCACTGGCAGCTTCTGTGTGCACCACACAGCAGATCAGGGAATGGACACGCAGCAGATAGGAAAGGAAGCAGAAAGTAGAGCAGGAGATGTCAGGGAGGGAGCACAGGACAGAAAACACAGCAGCAGATTGGTCAGATGAAGGGGACTCAGGGAGGGTGTGGGGCTAATGTGTGACGCATGCACCAAAAAGGTTGGCTTCCACTTTTATAGGGCAGTTTTGGTGTTTTGGATAATGTTCCTTGTCCTTGTGGGTGATGGTTCAAAGTAGCGATTTGGGGAAATGCTTTGATTAATAAGTGCCTACAAAAGCTGGGGACTAGACTTGATGGCTGAGGAGGCCCCTATGTTTCTATGTATATGCTGTCATTTGGGAATAAGTTGTCCTTAGATTGCTGTAGCTTGTCACTGCCAGTAGATAGGCTGCAAGAGGTAGAACAGAGGAACATGTCAGGAGACACAACAAACAAGGAGGAGTAACAGCGTGCAAGTTGAAATAAGGTGCTTCTCATTCCTTGGCATATAAATCACACTCAGTAATACCTGAGGATGGAGTGGGCAGGGATATGGTGCTCCATTCATGGAGCAGGTCCTCAAGGAAGCCATTTGTAAACACTTGAAGAAGATGATTAGGAGCAGTCAGCAGGGATTCACCAAGGGCAAGTCATGCCTGACCAACCTGATTGCCTTCTATGATGAGATAACTGGCTCTGTGGATGCGGGGAAAGCACTGGACATAATATACCTTGACTTTAACAAGGTATATTATATACTGTCTCCCACAGCATTCTTGCAAGCAAACTGTGGAAGTCCGGGTTGGATCAATGGACTGTGAGGTGGATACAAAGCTGGCTGGAGTGTCGGGCTCCCTGGGTAGTAATCAATGGCTCAGTGTCTAGCTGGCAGCCAGGATCAAGTGGAGTGCCCCAGGGGTCGGTCCTGGGGTCAATTTTGCTCAATATCTTTATTAACAATCTGGAAGATGGTATAGAGTGCACCCTCAGCAAGTTAACACACACACAAAGTCACATGTCACGATTTTTGCTTGTCAGCAGCTTGAGGTGCAGTTTCCCAGAAACCCTGCACCTATCTCCTGGAAAGCTGTCAGGCTTCATGGCCGCAGCAGGGGCCACCATCCCTGCAGTTTTCACCCCGCTGCGCCTTAACACACACACACGACATGAGTTTTGCTTGGCAGCAGCGTGAGGTGCAGTTTCCCAGAAACCCTGCACCTATCTCCTTGAAATTTAGCAGGCTTCATGCCCTCAAAAGGGGCTACCATCCCTGCTCTTTCCATCCAAATCTGCCAGAAAATGACAATGTTACAGTCAGTTCCGTGCTTCCCCATTGTAGCCTGCGGGCAAAACATCAAAACAGCGTCAAAACAGCGAAACAGTTTCGACGAAACGAAACAGAACAGCAGTTTCAAAATGCAACAAAACTTGAAACAAAACACTGTCCCACCGAAACAGCGAATTGGAGTCAAAACGAAATGGTGCTGTTTTGCACAGCCCTAGTGGACAGCTTGGAGAGAGTCCAGCCAAGGGCAACAAAAATGGTTCAGGGGCTGGGGCACGTGATTTGTGAGGAAAGGTTGGGGGAGCTGGGCTTATTTAGTCTGGAGAAAAGGAGACTGAGAGGGGATTTGATAGCAGCCTTTGACTCCCTGCAGGGGGGCTCCAAAGAGGATGGAGCTGGACTGTTCTCAGTGGTGGCAGGTGACAGAACAAGGAGCAATGGGCTCAAGTTGAAGCAAAGTAGGTTTAAGTTGGATATTAGGAAAAACTTTCTTAGTAGGAGGGTGGTAAAGCACTAAAAGAGGTTACCTCCTTGGAGGTTTTTAAGGCCTGGCTCAGCCAAGCCCTGGCTAGGATGATCTAGTTGGGGGTGGTTGTACTTTGAGCAGGGGGTTGGACTAGATCAATGGTTCTCAAACTTTTTTGTACCAGGACCCATTTGTAAATATGGTTGGTCAGTCCTGACCCAGTGAGTAGTCTAAGCAGAAAACAGCCCCCCTGGACCTGCTGATGCCACTCACTTCCAACCTGCTGTCCCCAGTCCCCAGTAGTGTGTGGGGTGGGGAGAGCAGGGGGTCATGGGGAGTCCCAAGCAATCCCTTACAAGCTGGAACTCTGCCAGCCTGCAAGGGAAAACCCATGGTTTCCCATGTTTTTGTCCTTTAAAGCAGAATCCATTTTTAAAGTTTGTTGATCCATTTCTTAAGTTTGTTCCTCACCCTTTCATATATTCTTGTGACCCACTTTTGAGTTGCAACCCACAGGTTGAGAAATACTGGATTAGATGGTCTCCTGGGGTCCCTTCCAACCTTAATTTTCCATGATTCTATGATCTGTATGTTATTGGTGAATACAGGGTTTGGAGGAAGGAAAGCATATATCCCAGTATTGTCCCTTAGGCTTTAGCTCCTGATGTCTTGGTTCCACTGGAATATCTCACTTGAATATAGAAAAGCCCAGCAATCCTGGGGATCTAAGCTGTGCTTGCAAAGCACGGCAAGGAGGTAAGCTTTGTAGAGCTAATTAGATAACGCTAACGCTGCATCCAGTGATAAATTCATTCCAAATTCAGACAAAAGTCACAAAATCCATATGAGTGAGGCACAGAATATTTTCCTCCCTGCCACAGAAGTTTATGACTTAGTTCATAAATCAATACCTGGAAGCCTTCCCAGCTGGAAGGCAAGTCACAGAAGAAAATGAGGTGGGGACAGTCTGGAAAGGGGGCTGGGCAGCCGGCTAACATCAGAGATCTGCTGGGCTTCAAAGGACGGGGTGTGTTTGGTGGTGGGCTTGGGGCGAGATGCCAAAAGGAAAAGTTTTTGAGCTCTGCTGCCTCTTTGATCCATGGAACAGCTTTGGGTTGTTGGTTGGTTTGGGGTTTTTTTTTGTGACTTAGTACCCTTGTATTTGAGGGACATAAAAGAGACTTGGGTGAGGTGCTGAGTTCTTCCTGGGCTGGTGAGGGAAGGAGTCCACCTACGTAAACCTTTCTGTGCGGGGGATGTCCATTGATTCACCATCCATTTGTGCTTTGGAATAAGCTTTCCAGCAAAGCCTGCCTCTCACCCCATTCTCCTTAAAAAATTAGGAGTTTGTGGTGTCGATGCCTACAGTCAGATGGGTCACCAATTGGCTGGAGGGCCGCACCCAGAGAGTGGTGGTAGACAGGTCTTTTTTGACCTGGAGGGACGTGAGCCGTGGGGTCCCCCAGGGCTCGGTCCTCGGGCCCGCACTGTTCAACATCTTCATCAGCAACTTGGACGAGGGGGTGAAAAGCACCTTGTTCAAATTTGCGGACAATACTAAGATGTGGGGGGAAATGGGCACGCTAGAAGGGAAGGACAGGCTGCAATTGGATCTGGACAGGTTACAGGGGTGGGCGGATGAGAATAAGATGGGATTTAATACTGACAAGTGCAAGGTGCTGCACCTGGGGAGGAAGAACCAGCAGCACACCTACAGGCTGGGGAACTCCCTTCTCGTCAGTGCAGAGGCAGAAAAGGATCTTGGAGTCATTACTGATTCCAAGATGAACATGGGTTGACAGTGTGGGGACACGGTCAGGAAGGCCAACCGCATCTTGTCATGCATCCACAGATGCATCTTGAGCAGGTCCAGGGAGGTGATCCTCCCCGTCTACACGGCACTGGTCAGGCCGCAGTTGGAGTACTGCGTCCAGTTCTGGGCGCCGCACTTCAGGAGGGATGTGGACAGCTTGGAGAGGGTCCAGAGGAGGGCCACTCGCATGAGCAGGGGGCAGCAGGGCAGGCCCTACGAGGAGAGGCTACGGGGCCTGAATCTGTTCAGCCTACGCAAGAGAGGGTTGAAAGGGGATCTGGTGGCCATCTACAAACTAGCCAAGGGAGACCAGCAGGCAATGAGAGAGTCCCTGCTCCCCCAAGCACTACCGGGAGTAGCAAGGAATAACAGCTATAAGTGGATGGAGCGGGCTAGACATCAGGAGGTGCTATTTCACTGTCAGGACGGCTAGGATCTGGAACCAACTTCCAAGGGAAGTGGTGCTGGCTCCTACCCTGGGGGGGTCTTTAAAAGGAGGCTAGACAGACACCTTGCTAAGGTCATTTGACCCCAGCATCCTTTCCTGCCCATGGCAGGGGGTCGGACTTGATGAACTGCTCAGGTCCCTTACGACCCTACCAACTAAGAAACTATAAGGTCCTCAGCTAGGGAAAACTGGACAGCTCTTTTGAGGAAAATGGAGTTTTGCTGACTCTCCCCAGCTGAGGTCTTCATTTTAAAAGCTTGCTTCTTTCAGACATGTCTACAGTATTTCCCTGTTGTCTTTATTACTCTGTCCTCCCACCTACCCACACTTGTTTTCTAATTGCAGAAGGCATTATTATTTCTTAGAGGTTTGACCAGCACCTGGTACAACAGCACGTGGTCTGTTGAAACTTCTCGGTGTTCCTGCAGTAGAAATGTTTCTTGCTTGGCAGCCTCCATGCAAACAAGGAAAGCGGCGGATTTAATTTTCATCCTGCCTCCCATACTATCCCACAGGTTTGAAAGCAACTCCCCATAAACATCTCCAAGCAACTTCCTTGTCCCCCTCCCAATCTATCCATCATAACTTTCCTCTGCTATGATGCTGACAAAAGCTTGATGCCTTGTAGGTTGTTTATATGAAGGCAGGGTAGATTTGCAGTAGTATAGACTAACCAAAGTAGACATATATATCTGCTGCTCTGTCTTCTACTCCCCAACCTATCTGCTGCTCTGCTTTCTGCTCCCTGCCCTATTTACCACTGTGCTACCTTTCCCCTCCATGGTCTACTGCATGCCACACACAAAAGCTGCCCATGCCACCCTGGTAAGCATGCCACAGGCTGGTCAGCCCTGATTTAGCACGTTCCTCAGCCCTCCTCTTGAAGCTGGCCCATTTAACAGCCAGGAGGAGAAAATAAATGAGGCAAGGCGAAGGAGAATGGATGGAGGGTGGTTCAGTGAGATGGATAAGGCCTTGGAATGGCAGGAATGTGAGTTCTGGCCTAGGCCCACCCTTAATGGGGCAATCACCTAACCCACAGTTGTTTATTTTATTCAGTGAATATTAAATTAAACATCTAGCGGCAATTACATAACAGCTTGAAATACAGTCTTACTCTCATATAGGGGTGGGCTGTGTAGGAGGGGGGGTGTGGTGGAGGGCGGGTCTTTAGAGTCCCTGGAGTGTGTGAGTCCTGGGAGCTGCACCAGGTTGCAGCGAGTGAGGCCAGCCCCACCCAGCCATATAGCGCACAGCTCCCTGCACTCCCAGCCCAGTCTCCAGCTACAGGTGGCAGCAGTGTGTGGGGCAACCCCACCCAGCCATGTAACACGCAGCTCCTGTCCAAGGCCCTGCCTGCACATGGTGGCAGCATGTGGGGCTCAGCACACCTGCCTGAGCCCCTGGACAAACGTGGTGGCAGCGCACAATAACAACCTGGCCACACAACACGCAGCTCCTGCACTCCCATCTCAGTCCCCAGCTATCCATGGTAGCAGCACGCAGGGCCAGCCCAATTTGGCCCCATAGCATGCAGCTCCTGCAGTCCTGCAGCATGTGGGGCCAGCCCAGCCCAGTCCCATAGCATGCAACTCCCCCTGCTCCTGCCCTCTTTCTGCCAGTGGGAGGCCCTGGCCCTGGCCCTGGCCCTGGCCCTGGCCTGGTAGGGCCCATACCTGCATTTCCAGGCTCACAGGTAAGGAGGCTGAGAACAGCCTCGGGGTGGGGGTGACGGGGCAGGCAAAATCTGCCAGGCAGAGCCTTATTGTCTCTATCAGCCCTGGCTCAGGGCTGGGGTGGTTCAGGCCAGGCTGGGGTGGGTGGGGGTGTGGCAGGCCAATAGGGGGTGCTCCTGTGCCAAGATACCCACTTCACTTCACTTCACCCCACCAAAAACCCAGCTTTGGGTGCCTCCCCAGGGGCACTGGTCAGTGGCACTGGTCAGTGCCTCCCCAGGGGCACTGACTACTGGTCAGCCCCCTTCCTGGAGCATACTTGCAATCCTGGGGTACCGCTGCCACCACCCAGACTCAAGCCTTTATCTGGACCCTGTGCTGCCCAGAATACACAGCCCTGTAGACTTGGGATCTTGGAGTGTTTCTATTAACCTGAAGCACAGAAAATAGCCTCCCTTAGTCAACTGAGCCAAGGGAATCGAAAAGGTGTGCCCAATCCCTCTCATGCAGGTACCACAAAGCTTGTTATAGCAGACAGCTTTATTGGATAGAGAGGGTGGGCGGGGGGAGGGGTACAGGTTAGAGACGTATCAAAGAATAACCCAGAGCAAACAATATGGCTCGGTCACCTTTTCACATGCTATATTACAATAAGCTCTATTTCTAGATTCATTTCAGGTAAGTTACTCACATTTCTGGAACGGGCTCCCAAGGGAGGTGGTGCTCTCCCCTACCCTGGGGGTCTTCAAGAGGAGGTTGGATATGCATCTAGCTGGGGTCATCTAGACCCAGCTCTCTTTCCTGCCTATGCAGGGGGTCGGACTCGATGATCTATTGAGGTCCCTTCCGACCCTAACATCTATGAATCTATAAGCATCATGCAAGCTTCTCCTGGAGGCAGGCAGTTCATGGAGTGTCAGGGAGTTTCCAGATGCCTCTTCCCTCCTTTCCCCAAGATGCAGGGGCCCTTAAATAACTTTTCTGACCTCATCCCTTGGACCAACCATAAACCAGTATTCTCAGACCATGGCTGACACTGATTGGTCAGCTTAAAAAATGTCAGCACCCTCAGGTGAGAGTTTAGGGGTACACAGGACAGAGAGCTAGCCAGTTCCCCTCCTCCCGCTCCCCACAAGAATTTGTGACCCTGTTACTATGGTGCCCAGGTGCCTCCCCCAGCCAGAGTTTGTAGCCAGAGTGGGGGGTTTTAGGCTGTAGCCCTACATCAGTGAGGCAGGCAGGCAGAGAGGTTCATTCCTCCATGGGGGGTTTACTTAGCAGCCAGAGCTGTACCTCCTGCACGGAGGCACCGGCTTGTAGAGGGGCAGCGAGGGCCAGGGAGGGGCCCCACGAGCCAGATGGAATTGCCTGGCGGGTCAGACTTGGCCTTCGGGCCGTATTTTGCCTGCTCCTGATTTAGTGCATCAACGTGAAATGCGGTTTAACCCACGGTGAACAGTAACATTTGCTATAGGGTGCCACAGGGAACTGGAATAGGTGGGTTTTCTTGGATACATTTTTGCAGTATTTTTTTTTTTTAGCGTCTAGTCCTGCAATTTTGCATGCATGAAAGTAAGATTATGCAATGTCAGGCCCATAAGGTACGACTCGAGTAGCTATGGTATAGACCGATAATGTTGCATAGCAAGCACAAGGGTTACTGGGCTGGGTGTTGTTTGATGCCAGTCGAACCTGGTTTGATTTCCAGGCCTGGACAGAAATTGTGCAACTTGAGGCCTACACTACCTATCTTGCACTGTCAACAGTTATAACCCAGTAGCTCAGATCTGTTACAAAGAGGGTGGAAATCAGCCATTCTCCATGTCCAAAGGGGGCAGGATAAGTACTGGTCTTAAATGATAGTAGGAGAGCTTTAGGTTGGAGAGAAGGAGGAACTTTTGAGCTCTGAGGGTAGTGAAGCACTGGAATTGATCACCTAGACAGGTTGTGGAGCCTCCATCCTTGAAGCTTTTACATGCAAGCTAGATAAACACTTGACTGGACTGGTTTAGTCAGGGAAGATCCTGCCTTCATAGCTTCATAGTTGGTAGGGTCAGAAGGGACCTGAGCAGATCATCAAGTCCAACCCCCTGCCATGGCAGGCAAGAGTGCTGGGGTCAAACAACCCTGGCAAGGTGTTCATCCAGCCTCCTCTTAAAGACCCCCAGGGTAGGAGCCAGCACCACTTCTCTTGGAAGTTGGTTCCAGATCCTAGCCGCCCTGACAGTGAAGTAGCGCCTCCTGATGCAGGGGGCTGATAAATGACTCCCTGAAGTCCCTTGCAGCTCTGTTTTCCTATGCTTCTGTCCCAGGGAGTAAAATTGCAGCTTAGTTTACCACTCATATTCAGCAGTAGATATTGGGCCAGATCATTCCCTGCATCACTCCTTCGCTTACACCAACCTATAGCAACTGAGGGTCTGACCCTTTAGGATAAAAAAACAACTATATGATGTGTTTCACTAGGAAATCATATTATTTTCAGAGTTACAATAACTTCTCATTGCGGGTGCCTGGCACAGTGCATTGCGTTACTCCATTACCTTCACAGCAGGGAGCATTTGTTTGTTCGGAGCCTTTCGCAATGGGATCCCCGCCTGTGGTGGAAGTCCCTCAGTGCTCCCAAAATACCTCTAGCCAATAATAAATAAATAGCGGGGGATTTTAAATGCATGAATTAAAACTGATTAGGGGTCTAACACAGCCCTCTTGGCTTCTGTGTAAGGGATGGGGGATGGTTGGCAACCCGAAATCCCCTGGCCAGTTCCCAAGTATCCTGTCTGGCATGGAGCCAAAACATTCTCAGAATTACGTGCCCTTCAACTGAGGAAATCCTGTAAAATGTAGTCTCTAACGCAGTTGTCTTGCCATCAGAGGGAGCAAAAGGGTAACCCAGATAGCTTCCCTAAATAAAGGCACAAAATGCCGGCAAGGAAGCGTGAAGGGTATCAGAGGCCTCTACAACCTCCTGCCTGCAGCCGGGGAACCTAGTGAGTCGTTGTGAACTATTGTTATAGGCTGGTAACCTCCCAATATCCCTGGGGAATCCAAGTTTTCCAAGGCATTATAATAACAATGTACAAAGAAGCTGACTTTGAAACTTCTTGTCATGAGAAGCCAAGGGAAAAATCTCATTACCCTCGGAGAATATGTGAAGCCCCTTTGTAGTGAAAGATAAGTATAGAAAGTCTGGATGAAAACTAGTGTGGGGCTGGACTCTCCAAAGAGATGACAGGGCAGGTTGGTTGAAAACGAAGCACTCAAATCTATGGCTGTCAGCGATCCAGCCCAAGCACCAGAGCTGGCCCATGGAGCCATGTCATCCAGCCCCCAGTGCTGGCCCGGGAGCGCCCACTCCAGGACCCGCATGCAGTACCTGTGCAGAGCCAATCTGGGACCCCCACCCTGCATTCTGGATCCCGTGCCAATGGTGCTTGCATCTGCTGATCCAGGACATATGCCACACATGGCACCCACTCCAGCCAGTTTGGGGTGGGCACCACGTGCAGCACAGGTCCCGGAGCAGGCACCAGACACAATGCAGTCCCGGACCAGTCAGAGCAGGTGATGGATCTGGCATGTGGTGCAGGGAGATGGGTCCCTTGCATGCCGGATGCAGCGCTGCATACGGCACCCATCCTGGACCAGCTGGAGCAGGCCCCACATGGGGCTTACATCCTGCTCTGGCCTGAGCAAGCATTGTGGGTGCTGGATCCAGCATGCTATGGGAGGGAGGGTCCTTGGGCCTGATCTGGTCTGCAGGGTCAACCCTGTGCTGCTTATCTGGTGCACAGAGCCAGGTGAGTTAGACACCTCTGCTCTAATCCTTTCAAGTGGCACATATTTAGCTCACATAATTCTCAGGAGCAATCACCGCTGGCTTTTAACATCAGATTTTGGCCAGCTGAAATGTTGGGTCTGCTCCTCAGTGCTAAGCCCTGCTCCTGTGAGAGCTGCTACTTCAGCAAAAGTCTGGACTGATGGGCAAACAAGAGCTGCAGGATCCTGCTCAGTGTATCTATTCATTTTAGGTTGGATGAGCAGATGGACAATCCACTAAATAGATGTCTTTTCTTAATTTACCCATGTATTTGGGAAATTCAGCATCCAAACTTGGGACTGGACAGGATCTTCTGGATCATCAAGTTCCAGCTCCTGCTATCACAGATGACTTTGTCATATAATCCCTCTCACAGACTGAGTCTATATCCTATCCGCTTTTGTGCACTAATGGATGCTGTATTGCCTTCTGTAAAAGAAATAATTGTTTTTGGGTAGTGTTTGGTGACGACTTTATGATGTACTCGAGTAGAACAGGAATCGCATAGTAACTTTACAGTACACTGGCAGCCACCATCATTGTTCACACTGGCCGCATCTACATGAGCGGCAGACTGCACAGTTGTTACTGTGCGGTCATTCAGTACTCGCATAAGAAAGTATTTATGCAAATACTAAATGACTGTGCAGGAACTGGTGTTACTGTGCAGTACTGTTCCTGCATGGGTTTTTTCCGATGCTACTGCACAGTAGTGTCACGTCACGGTTAGTGCTCAGCAACACTACTGTGCGGTAGCAACAAGAAACTGAAATGCAAAATCTCCTGTTGAGGAGTCGTGTCTCCCAATCATGTGTTCTCAGTATTAGTCCACCCCACCTACCTTCATGAGAAACCCAGGAGGCTCTTGAACGTGTCCACACCACCACAGCAACATGTCTCAGTCAGGCTGCTGCCGAACATCTCCCACCCAGCACCTCTTACTTGAATGCTCCAAACCCCAAAATGAGCTGATGAGGACACTGCAGGGCTATCCTTCTGCAGCCATTTTCAAGCATGCCAGGGACCAGCAAGTCAATGGTCACATGTGAAGACAAAGTCTTCCTGTTTTAAATAAGTCTTTTATTCCCACGGCCCCAACCCATCTGCCTGGTGAAGCACACCCTCCCTGCTGGGGTCCTGAGCCAGTCTCCATGCAGACCCTGCCCACCCACTCCATCTGATGCCCCCAGAAGTTGGTTTGGGGTGGACAAACCGGGGTGCCTGGGCAGCGGGGTCAGGACCAATGGTAGCAGCAGCTAGAAGGAGCCACCACCACGGGGCTGCTGGGATGCAGAGTCCAGTTGCCGTGCCACCCCAGTCCCACTGCATGCCTGGGGGTTGCAAGACCAGTTACATGTGTCACAGCCTGGGCCCAGCAAAGCCGGATAAAATCCCTTGGTGGGCCAGATCTAGCCCATGGGCCATATTTTGCTCTGCTTTTACAGAAAGTGCTTACTCTGAACCAACTGAAAATCAATTAAAGGACCGATAGAAAAAAGATCAATAGGAAATGATCAGTAGAACATATAGACTCTAACATCATAAAAATGTAGGGGAACAAACCTAAAGAGATCATCAAATCCATTTCCTAGCATTGAGGTGGGAACAAGTATGTCTAGACCAGGCCTGACAGATTATGCCTGAATTGTTCTTAAAATGACAAATTTAAGGGGATTCCACAATCATAGAATAATAGAATCACAGAAAATGAGGGTTGAAGGGACCTCAGGAGGTCACATCTAGTCCAACCCCCTGCTCAAAGCAGGACCAGCCCCAACTACATCATCCCAGCCAAGGCTTTGTCTAGCCGGGTCTTAAAAACCTCCAAGGATGGAGAGTCCACCACCTCTCTGGGTGACCTGTTCCAGTGCTTTACTACCCTCCTAGTGAGAAAGTTTTTCCTAATATCCAACTTAAACCTCCTTTGCTGCAACTTAAGCCCATTGCTCCTTGTTCTGTCACCTGCCCCCACTGAGAACAGTCCAGCTCCATCCTCTTTCTAACCCCACTTCAGGTAGTTGAAGGCTGCTATTAAATTCCCCCTACGTCTTGTCTTCTGCAGACTATATAACCCAGCTCCCCCAGCCTCTCCTCGTAAGCCATGTGCTTCGGCCCCTGAATCATTGTTGTTGCCCTCCGCTGGACTCATTCCACAATTTTTATAGACAACATGTTTCAGTGCTTTCCTAATGATCTAAAATAAACTGGATGACATTTAATAAGGATATGTGCAAAATACTATGTTTAGGACTGAACAGTCAAGTGAACAAATACAAAATGGAGGAATGACTGGTTAGACAGAAGTACTGCAGAAAGAAAAACCCCACATTGGAGCTGGCTACAATGGACTGCAAGCTGGATATGAATCGACAGTAGAGCTTTGTTGCACAAAAGGTAATAGCATACTGGGATATATTAATAGGACTGTCTCATGCGAGTCAGGGAAAGCCATTCCTCCACTCTCTTCAGCACTTGGTGAAGCCTCACCTGAAATACCGTGCCCAGTCTGGGCACCTCACTTCAAGAATGATGTAAAGAATTGGAAACAGTCTGGTGAAGAGCACTAAAAATGACAAGAGCTCAAGGAAACATGACAAATAAGGAAAGGTTGGAAGAAATGGGATTATTTAGCCTGGAAAAAAGAAGGCTGAGGAGGGATTTGCTAACAGTCTTCAAACACAAAAGAGGTTGTTAAAGAGGATGGTGATCAATTGTTCTCTATATCCACCGGTGACAGGCTTAGAAGTTATGGGCTTAAAGTGTAACAAGGGAGATTTAGGTTGGATATTAGGTATTCAGAGGGTGGCAATGTGCTGGAATAGATGGCCTAGAGGGGCTGTGGAAACCCTGTCCTTGGGAGTTTCTAAGTGCAGGTTAGACAAGCATTCGTCTTGGATGGCTTAGACCGACCAGGATGTCCCTGCCCTGAGCCAGGCGTCAGACTTGATGCTCTCCCGAGAGCCCTCCTAGCTGGGTTCTTCTATGTTTCTAACTCGATAGGTAGAAAATCCCTTTTCTAATAGCAAACCTAAGTCTTCTTTGCTACAAATTAAAAAGATTTATTCTTTTTTTGGTTCCAGTAGACATGGAAAACAAATGATCACCCAGCCCCTTACAGCAGGCTTTAACATACTGGAAGATCATTATCATTTCCCTTTTAGTCTTGTTTTTTTTAATTGAAAAACCCAGTTCCCTCTACCTTTTATCATAGGTCATGCTTTCTAAACATCTCATCATTCTCTGGATTATTTTTAGTTTGTCTACATTTTTTAAACTTTTGGGGGGAAAATCTGGGCGCAGTATTCCAGCCGAGGACTCCCCAATGTAGAGTAGAGTAGAATAATTACTATCCACTTCTTACATACAAAACTTTCTTTGTAAATCCCAGAATAAGCATTGGCTTTTTTTTTTTTTTGTATTATTATTTTTTTTGCAGTAGCATCACACTATTGCCTCATATTCCATTACTGATTCAAAGTCTTCCTGCAGTATTGTTGCCAAAGCAGTTACTCCCAATTTCATATTTATGTATATTTGATTTCTCCTTGTCTGGTATTGTACTTGGCATTTGTCTTTATTGACTTTCACCGTATGAATGTCAGACCATTTCTTCAATTTATCAAGACTATTATGAATTCCAATCCTGTTCTCCAGAGTGCTTGCAACCCGCTCCCAGCTTGGCACTGTCCAAAATGTTATTCTATTTTAAAAGTCATTAATGAAAATGGTTAACTAAAGCAAAGCCCAGGAGAGACCCCTGTGGGACCTCACTTGCACTGCCTTCCCAGTTTGACCATGACCTTCTGAGAGATCTGTGAGCACTCAGCCAACAGATCTTTTTGTGGCAAGGAAGGCAAAAGGCTTGGGAAGAAAATGCTGACTATCACAGGAGGCTCTAACAGGCAACATCTAGGCCATCGCTAGTTATCTATCCACCATCTGGTTCATCTGATCTATGAGAAGACTTGTTGGGTCTTGAAGGTAGTTGTGGAGAATCTGGTCTGGGATGCAATGTTGCCTATGCTGAACATGCCACCTAAAACATAGCCGGGACACCTGATTGGCTGCAGGATGGAAGGTATCCACCAGAACCAGGGCTGCTTGGGATAGCGTGGTGAAGGCTCCCCAGGTATAACTGGGGAACAACAGATATGAGGCCGTGGCAGACCTGATGGAGAAGGATAAAGGGGATGCCTCCAGCAGGGACAGTGTCACTCCACGCATGACAGACGGCGCAGAGGGGGTGCACCACAAGGAAGAAACGCCAAATCCTCGCCATCGGGGACTTCATCCTAAGGGGAACGGAGGGTCCCATCTGCCGGCCTGACCCCATGGCACGAGAGGTCTGCTCCTTGCCGGGGGCTAGGGTTCATGATATCACGGAGAGGATCCCAGCCTACATTCGACCCTCAGACTAGTACCCCATGGTTCTTATCCACGTGGGAAGAAATGACGCGGCCAGAGGCAACCCACACCATAACCCAGACTGCATCATGAAGGACTTTGGGGCCCTGGGGGCCAAGCTCAAGGAGATGGGGGCACAGGTGGTATTCTCCTCTATTCTCCTGGTGAGTAGATGTGGACGGCGACACGAGGCCTGCATTGGCAAGGTCAATTGACGGTTACGGAGTTGGTGCCACCAAGCAGGCCTCAGGTTCCTGGATAACGACCCATACTTTCGCGCAGGGGGCTTGCTTGGGTGGGATGGGCTACACCTCTCCCCTAAAGGCAAGCGTGTCTTCTCTCCCAGGTTGGATGATCTCGTGTGGCTTGCTTTAAACTAGCTTCGCCAGGGGATAGGGCCACAGGAGGACTTGAGGACACCTCCCAACCAAGACAGGTGATGTGACAAGTAGTACCCAGGTAAGTGACAGGGGTCCAGATAATCCTGGGAATCGCGGGGTGGCACTCACACCAATTCATGGCCTTAAATGCCTCTACACCAATACTCATAGTATGGGGAATAAGCAGGAGGAACTCGCCCTCTGGATAGCTAGTTCAAACCCAGACATAGTAGGGCTCACAGAAACCTGGTGGGATTCATCCCACGACTGGGCAGTTAACATTAGGGGCTATAGACTATACAGGCAGGATAGAGCGGGGAGGAAAGGCGCGGGTGTGGCGCTCTACATCAAAGAGCAATACACATCCTCAACCAGCAGGAAGGGGTCAGAGGAGGGGCAGGCTGAAGTGCTCTGGATCAGAATACAGGGGGGTCGCGGGGAAAGGGACTTAACAGTGAGGGTCTACTACAGACCTCCCAACCAAGGGGAAGAGCTGGACCGTGTATTCATGGGTCAGCTTGTGGAGTCACTTAAGGCAAGGGATGTTGTTGTCATGGGTGATCTAAATTAATCAGACATCTGCTGGGAGGAGCAGTCAGCCAGGTCGGACCGCTCATGGAGGTTCCTTGCCGAGATACAGGACCTCCACTTAACCCAGGAGGTGCACAGTCCCACCAGGGGGAATGGCCTGCTGGACCTGGTCCTGGCCACAGGCAACGACCTGGTGAGGGGACTCCAGGTCCTCGACCACCTGGGCGACAGCGATCATTGCCTACTGGAATTCACTATCCTGCGCAGGGTGTCAAGGGCCTGCAGCAAGGCAGTAGCCCTTGACTTCAGGAGGACCAACTTCAATGCACTGAGGAGATTGGTAGGAGAGGCACTGGGGTCCTGGAGAGTAGGGGAACTGGGTGCCCAAGATGAATGGTCATTTCTTAAGGAGATGATACTCAGAGCCCAAGGGGCGACAATCTCAACGAGAATCAAAAGGGGCAAGAGTGCCCAAAAGCCCCCCTGGCTCACCAAAGGCATTTGGGAATGCCCAATTGCCAAAAAGGAGGCATACACCCTGTGGAAGAAAGGGGCTATCACCAAAGAGGAGTATACCTCCATCGCTTGGGTCTGTAGGGGGGCTGTTAGGAAAGCTAAGGCAGATACAGAACTAAAGCTAGCATCAAGGATCAAAGACAACCAAAAGTCCTTTTTTAAATACATAGGGAGTATGAAGAAGGCACCGGGTAATGTGGGGCCCCTGCAGGATATGCTGGGCAATCTGGTGGTTGCACCAGAGAAAAAAGCAGACCTTTTTAACAATTTCTTTGCCTCCATTTTCTTGTGCAGGGACCAGGACTCCCCCACCAAGATTTGGGACAGACTCACGAGAGACTCCGCCAGGCGTAGGGTCAAGGAGGACCAAGTTAGGGAACTTCTGGAGGGGCTGGATGTGTTCAAATCAGCAGGTCCAGTTGCTCTCCACCCCAAGGTGTTGAGGGAATTGGCAGGGGGTATCGCAGGGCCCCTGGCATGGCTTTACGAGCACTCGTGGTGCTCTGGCCAGGTGCCAGATGACTGGAAGAGGGCCAATGAGGTCCCCATCTTCAAAAAAGGGAGGAGGAAGGACCCAGGCAACTCTAGGCCCGTTAGTCTTACTTCGATCCCAGAGAAGCTCTTTGAGAAGATTATCAAGGAGCACATCTGAGAAGGGCCAGCAGCGGGATGATGCTCAAGGGCAACCAACATGGGTTCATTAGGGGCAGGTCCTGTCAGACCAACCTGATTGCCTTCTACGGTCAGGTCACAAAATCACTGGACACAGGTGTCATGGTGGATGTAGTCTTTCTGGACTTCAGGAAAGCCTTTGACACTGTCTCCCACCCCATTCTCATTAAAAAGCTAGGTGACTGTGGCATCGATGACTACACAGTCAGATGGACAGGAAATTGGCTGAGGGGCCGCACTCAGAGAGTGGTGGTGGATGGGTCATATTCGACCTGGAGTAATGTGAGCAGCGGAGTCCCCCAGGGCTCGGTTCTTGGGCCTGCACTGTTTAATTTCTTTACTAGCGACTTGGATGAGGGGGTGAAAAGTACATTGTTCAAATTAATTGATGACACCAAGATTTGGGGTGAGGTGAGCACGTTAGAAGGGAGGGACAGATTACAGCTGGACCTGGACAGGTTACAGGGGTGGGCAAATGAGAATAGGATGGGATTCAACACTGACAAGTGGAAGGTGCTGCGCTTGGGCAGCAAGAACCAGCAGCAGACCTACAGGCCGGGGAACTCTCTTCTCCAAAGCACAGAGGCAGAAAAGGATCTTGGAGTCATTATCGATTCCAAGATGAACATGGGCCGCCAATGTGAGGACACGGTCAGTTGGGCTAACCGCACCTTGTCATGCATCCACAGATGCATTACAAGCAGGGCCAAGGAGGTGATCCTCCCACTCTACGTGACACTGGTCAGGCTGCAGCTGGAGTACTGCGTCCAGTTCTGGGCGCCGCTCTTCAGGAGGGATGTGGACAACATTGAGAGGGTCCAGAGGAGGGCCACCTGCGTGACCAGGGGCAGCAGGGCAGGCCCTACAATGAGAGGCGACGGGACCTGAACCTGTTCAGCCTCCACAAGAGAAGGCTGAGGGGGGACCTGGTGGCCATCTATAAACTTACTAGGGAGGACCAGCAGGGTTTGGGAGAGACCTTGTTTCATGAGTGCCTCCCAGAGTAACAAGGAATAATGTCCATAAGTTGTTAGAGAGTAGGTTCAGACTAGATATCAGGAGGCACTACTTCACAGTCAGGGTGGTTAGGATCTGGAACCAACTTCCAAGGGAAGTGGTGTTGGCTCCTACCCTGGGGGACTTTAAGAGGAGGCTTGACGATTACCTAGCTAGGGTCATCTGAGCCCAGTTCTCTCTCCTGCTCAGGACAGGGGGTCCGACTAGAAGATCTGCAAGGTCCCTTCCAACCCTGTACCTATGAATCTACAAATCTAAGACAGTGACACCCACAGACATGGTCTTAGGCAGGGGTTCCCAACCCCCAGGCCATGACCTGGTACCGGGCCGCAAAGGGTTGGTTGCTGGTCCGCAGGAGGGTTGGCTGCCGTGGACCAAAAGTGACCGCAGACTGGCAAACTGCAGACTAGCAAACCACAGACTGGAAGTGACCAGCATACTGCGGACTGGCAGCCAACCCTTTTTTATACTACTATAAAAATGGTTGACTGCCTGCCCGCAGTATGCTGGTCACTGCTGGTCCACAGTTTGCTGGTCCATGGTCACTTCTGGTCTGCAATTTGCTGGTCCTCCGCAGTTTGCTGGTCCTCCACAGAAAAAGGTTGGGAACCCCTGGTCTATGGTATGCACTGAAACACCAAAGTTGTACCCCCTACAGATTCAGAGGTTAAACCTGTGCAAAGAAACCCAATGTTTCCCCTTCAAGTATTTCTTTAGCTGTGCTCACTGCTTATGGCGATTTCATCTCTATCAAATTTCCCCAGTTTGCTCATGAAAATATAATGTAAGACAATGTCAAAAGGCAGTGAGGGCCAGGCGTGCCACAAATGATGCCCCGTGTCCTCCCTGAGTGCCACTCCAATTTCCTTGCAGTACCTGACCTGTTGCTTTGCTTTCTGCTTCTTGCCCTGGGCTCCTTGCCTGATCTGCTGCTCAGCTTTCTGCTTCCTTCCCTTTCTGCCACTGTGCTGCCTTCTCCCACCCTGAACTGCCACGTGCTACACAGAGAGGCCGCCCATGCCACTTGTGGCATGTGTGTTGCATGTGGGCTACCCTTGTCAAAAGCCTTACTAAACTCAAAGTACAGCGTATCTGTTGCTTAGCCTTTCTCCAGCAGCTAATTATCCCATCAGTGAAGGAAATTAGATTGGTTTGACACAATTTGTTCTTTATAAATCCAGGCTGGCTACTTTTTATCACCTTATTATTCTCTGGGTGAGAATAAATTGTTTAATAATTTGGGCTAGTCTCTTTCTGGGTATTGAAACTAGGCTCACTGGTCGATAATTCCTCAAATCCTCCTTTTCTCCCTTTTCAAAGATAAGTACTATGTTTGACCTTCTCCTGCCCTCTGGGACCTTCCCCATCTTCTGCAACTTCTCAAAGATAATTGCTAATAGTTCTGAGATTGCTTTGGCTGGTTCCTTAAGTACTCTAGGGTAAATTCATCAGGCCTTGCCAACATAAACACATCTAACTTACAGTGGCAGGTTCAAGCCAGAGGGGTGGCTGCCATACCCCCTGGGGTCTGTGTGGCTCCTGCCTGGCTCTTTCTCTAATATGGCCCTTCCTTAATCGCCTGCCCACTTGCTGTTATTGAGATTAAGTAAGGGAGGCTACCCATGGGCCTTAGAGTGAGCCTGAGTCCAATCAGCTCCTCAGTGGGTCCCTCCTGGACCCAGCCCTTATGCCAAATAGGCCCTCTCTGCCTGGCTGTGCCCCTGCAGGGCACCTATAGCCTTAAGGGCAAATTGCATGGCTCCATTTCTCCCCTACATCATGTCCCAAGCCTTGTGGGTATTAGCACTTCCAATGTTTCTTTCTCTTAGCCCCTCCTGGGTCTCTCTGCCCTCTTTCTCCGGGCCCTCAGACCCCTCATGCAGTGCCTCTTGGGGACTGTAGACCCTCTAATCCCTCATCCCAACCCTCCTTGGCTGGCAGGTCCTCTGCTCCAGCCCCTGCCTGGTCCGGAGCTCTATTCCTGGGCTCAGCCCTGTCTCTGGCCTGTGAACCCTGTTCTCTTGCTCAGCCCCTTGTCTGGACTGGGGGGGGACTCTTTGTACCCCGCTCGGCCCCATCTCTGGGCTGGGGAGGGACTCTCTGTAACCCTGCTCAGCCCCATCTCTGGGCTGGGGACTTTGTTCTCGGTATCGTTTTCTATTCTCTCTTCATTTCCATTAAGTAATGGCCCTGCGCTTGCCTTGGTCTTTCTCTTCTCATGTGATCACAAAAGCTTTTCATGTTGACTTATATGTCCCTTGCTAGCTGCAGATCAGTTTACAAACTTTTGTATAGGTCAAGGCAGGAAAAAGTAAGACATTGTAGTGTTGATCTTCTGTTGTCTGCTGCCACCCGTGGCTAGAAGTGGCTCTATTTATCAGTAACCTTGACAGAAGTATTATTACAGCTGCCAGGCATCTTGATTGAAAAAGAAGTAAAAAGAAAGATATAGATGCAAAGCTGACATGATCCGAAGTGCGTGCCTGCAACGTGAGATCCAAATACAGCAAAAGCGTATGTTGGAGGAGAGAGACAGAAAGACCAACACCAAACATACAACACGAAGTCTTGCTGGTTGGTTAGGAGTCTGAAAAAACCCCACACCTCTAACTGCTGGTAACCTCCTTCCCACCATGCCTGTGTACACACTATGTATAACCGCAAACAAGTCTCGTGCCAGAATAACTTACATTATTTGAGGAAGTGATCTAACCATGAGCTTTTTTTCATAGTATAAAATATATCTCCAGTAGGGGCCTTTGTCACTGTACCTATAGCAGTATAGTCCAAATGCCATTACTTTTGTCCAGGAAAAAAATTCTCTGCTTTCCACTTGTCAAAAACATCCTATTTTTCTTACAGGTACAAGTATCACAGGTCTTTTCATAGTTTCATAGTAGCTAGGGTCAGGAGGGACCTGGACAGATCATCTAGCCTGATCACCTGCCACAGGCAGGAATGAATGCTGGGTTCACAAGACCCCAGACAGGTGATAGTCTAACCTCTTTTTGACTTTGCCCAAGGTAGGGGCGAGGACCACTTCCCTGGGAAGTTGGTTCCAGATTCTGGCCACCCTAACTGTAAAATATTGCCTTCTGATCTCTAACCTAAACCTATTCTCCATCAGCTTCTTACCATTGTTCCTTGTCACCCCAGGTGGTGCTGGGGAGAAAAGAGCTCTGCCTATTTGCTGTTGATCCCCCTGATGAGCTTGTAGGCAGCCACCAGGTCCCTCCTCAGCCTCCTCTTGCTGAAGCTGAACAGGTTCAGGTCCCTCAGTCTTTCCTCATAGGTCCTGTCCTGCTGCCCTCTCACCAAGCGGGGGGCCTTCCCCTGGACCCTCTCCAGGCTGGCCACAAGGTATGGCTGGCCTTGCTGGCTGCGGTCTGGCATTGGCGGCTCGTGGTCATCTTGGAGTCAGTAATGACTCGGAGATCCCTTTCCACCTCTGTGCTTTCAAGAGGGGAACTCCCCAGCCTGTGTGTATGCTGTGGATTCCTTCTCCCAAGGTGCAGCGCCCTGCATTTATCTATGTTGAACCACATCCTACTCTCATCTGCCCAGTTTTGTAGTCTGTCTAAATCTAGTTGCAGCCTCTCTCTCCCTTCAAGCATGCCCACCTCGCCCCACATCTTAGTGTCATCAGCAAACTTGGACAATGTGCTTTCAACCCCCTCGTCCAAGTCGCTAATGAAGATGTTAAACAGTTTCTAACCAGCACCTGTGAATGATCAGTCCTTCATGCATGATGTTTTACCACTGCTTCTGTAACCATCAAGAAGTAATATTTTCAGAAAAGTTCATGCAAGCAGAGGCAAGTTAACCCAGTGTAAATGGGTGCCTGGTCCCTTGCAATGGGGAGTCAATGGCAGCTGGATGTGGTGCTAGCCACATTGCCCCCTTGTATGTCCTTGGCTTTAGAAACTTGATGTACCTAAACCATAGTAGCAAAAGGAATAGCTTCCCTTTCAGAACTGACATTGAATATGGACCTGATGGAGAGCTCTTCACTTTGGGACATTTTTGCTTGAAGACCAAAGTATTCAAAACAACCATCCTTGACCTTCAATACTCTAACACACACCAATACTCTGACACGTGCCATCCTTGCACACACTAAGGAAAACCTCTGGACCATGCTGGATCTCTTCACAGAAGCCTACCAAATTTTGAGCCTCTCTCAACTAAAGTGCTGTATCAGCCTGCTCCAGGCCATGAATGTGACCTCCCCTCCTTAAATTACCATGGAAGGAAAGATCCTGGAGGTAGCTGAGCACTTCCTTGACCTACAGCTGTCATCTCAAGAGCCTGGAGAGGTGTCACCAACAATGCCTCCAGAAAATCCTCTTCATCAAATAGGAGGATTGCTACACAAATGCCAGCATCCTTCCTGAAGCCAATGTTACCAGCACTAAGTTGGTGATCCTCAAGCATCAACTTTGCCGGACCGGACATTGTGTGCAGATGCCTGACTTGCAATTCCCAAAACAAATGCTCTACTTCCAGCTGAGATCTTGTGGCAGCCAGAAAAAATGCTACAAGGACACACTGAAGGAATACCTTAAGAAAACAGATGCTGACATTAAGAGCTGGGAGGAGCTGGCAGCTGACTCCAATGTCGTTGTGATTTCAACCAAGTGGCAGCCTGCTTCAAAGTAAGGTGTCCTGCCCTCGAAGCAGAGAAGAGAGAGCAGAGGAAGGAAAAGAAGAGTAATCCTAGCCTACAGCCTACTTTCCTCTGTGAAAAGACCTGCCAGTTCTGCAGACTCAAGGACTGGACTCTCAAGTCAGCTCAAGACCCATCAATGAACTTTGGTAGAGATCATCCTCAAATTGAAGGATTGTCTCTGCTGCCAACTATCCCATACCAACCTGGTTGCTCTAGACCAAGAACAGGTCAGGGTTGCGAGTTTCCAGACAATCATAGCCAATTCCCCATGGCCAAAGCAGCTCTCATTTGGTGCTGTAGGGCTAAGGTGAGCCTGGCATACAGCTGCAGGAACGTAGTCTTCCACATCCAAACCCTGGAGATACTGCAGATCATCCCAAATTTCCACCTTGGTCCAGCCACTCCACTCAGTGCTCACTGTATGAGCCCCAACGTGACTTTCCATTCATTATATGTAGTATCTCAGGGATTACCTGCACTCAGTGCTCATTGTACGAGCCCCAACATGACTTTCCATTATATGTAGTATCTCAGGGATTACCTGGAGCATCTCTCCGCTTCATTCTCCATCATCCACTCATCTTCAGTATCACCACTGTATGTCCAGCTGTTATTTGCAGCTACAGTAGACAACAGAAGGGTGGTGTTGCATGGAGTTTTTATGGTTTTGGTCATAAGCTTGCAAAATGGCATAGAAAGAAACACAAATTATGGGATGGAGCAGAAGGATTTGTGGGACTTGGGTCCCAAACTCCCATCATTCCAGGAGAGGAGTGACAGCGCTTTACCATACCCAGGGGCTGCCCTGCAACACACAGCTAAATGTTTCCCAAAATGTCGAGCACCAGACAACACTGTCAGGGACATGGGAATCCCTATCCACAGGGTCACGCGATCTCTTGTTGATACAGCCAACTGCTGTGCGGAAACACTGCACAAGCAAAGGCAAACCACTGTGAACGCCCTCTAACCAACTGCTACATCAAGAGAAATCTCCTGGCAGAATTTCTACCGGTAAAACTTTCTAGAGGAAACAAGAAGGGAGCATAAAAATCAATGCCATTTTAAAGGCTATTTTATTTAAATCAATTGCTGCTTATATTTTTTCTTTTGAAACACAAATCTGTTTAAAACAATATTTGAAATTATGTTTGTCAAGGCCATCTGGACTCGTAGTAGAGAGGCTATTTTTTATTAGGCCAACAAGATTTTTGCAAAGAAATTCATTCCATATTCTATTAAAATCTCTAATAAGCAATAATAAGCTTTTATTATTTTTTCAAAGGCAAGGCATTCTTTGTCAGGTTTCTGGCATAATTTCTAGACCATCATGGCTACAACTACACTCTTATACTACTGCATGCAGGTTAGATTAATTTAATCTCCCACTGATTTCAATGAGAAGGAGGCACTGAATCTGCTCAGCCAGTTTTGAACATCACAATAAGGACCAATTGTGGGCACTTGAAAATACGGTCCACAGTAACCAAGAAACAGTCTGTCATTTCACTAACTATAACTGACATTTTACGTATTAAAATATGCTTTAATAAGCTGGCTTTGCCCCTTACAAAGTTAACACATTTAAAGTATTTGTATTTAATGAATAAAGAACAAGTTGAAATGCTTTGTGTGTTTTATTTGAGTCCCAAATTGCATCCAAATACGGCTTAACTCAATTTCTGCGTATAAAAATAGCTAGTAAATAATGCTTCATTCACCAATTGCTGACACAATAAAAATGTAAAACTTGAGCATCAGCATAACTTGATGTTGTTATCTAATTGCTTAAATAAATACGTTCAGTTGTTGCGCCTCCTCCTAATTAGCAAAAAAGAAAAAAATGTATGACATTTGGTATAAAGACTGAACATGGCTGCAAATCAACAGACCTCAAAAGGTATGCCAACTCTTGAAAATGAAGCTTTCTTTAGAAGGATAGCTAAAAACACAAATGCAAAAACCAGATTAAAATCAATAATTTAAAGCAAGGCTTCTTAATCATAATTAAATCATGATGAAAGCCAGTGATTTAAATCACTGGATATAAGTCAATCGGTGAGTAGGCCTTCTCTTTTCCTATGGCAGGAAATAAAAACTGGATGTTTTTTGTGTGAGTGCTAGTTTCTAGGCTAGTTTATGAGCAAATTACAAAGTCAGACGCCCGCCTAGCAGAGATCAGGAGTGTTTCTTCTAGCTCTGATCCTTGTGAAGGATGCTGTTCCTCTCACTAAGGAAACCTGGTACCTAAATTAAAAAAAAAAAAAAAGGATCAAGCCCAACACCTTAAATATGGGTTCTCTTTATGCTACATTATCGACCGCTCGATGACAGGGGATGTGCTGGCACATGATAAAACATAATTTGCTCTTGCAGTTGAGATGGGTTGTATTTTAACTTTCTGAGCCTGGCTGACTGCCATGACTTTTATGTAGAAATTGTTTTGGTGGGGTGGTGCAGGCAACTACCCTGGAGATCTTCAAAAGGAAACTGGATGCACACCTTGCTGGAGGTTATTTGACAGTCTTTCCTGCCCAGAGCAGTGGGGCTGGACCCAATGATCTCACGAGGTCCCTTCCAGCCGTAAACTTCTGTGAATCTGTGAATAATAATAATTCTTAGAAATCGTCTAATGATCTGGGAGACTTTTTTAAAGCCTAGCATTGCCCACATGACCCTCACTGCAAGGTCTAAGTCCCTTGGTACTGCATAAACTGGACTTGGGTCGAACAGCTGGCGATAAAGGGCAATCGGATGAAGCAGGGGTCCCGTCCTGGTGCTAGTCTGTACTGATTCTGAAGAGAAAGCTGGTCTGCTGCGTGGTGGCACGTGCCTGTGGCCTTTGCTGAAGGAAAATGAAGCAGCAGGCTCAGTTACCACAGGGAGGGAAGTGGTGGCCTTAGGACTGTCGGGCCCCTGGGCAAGAGAGTCATTTGGGGCTTAATTTGGATGACCTATAAGCAAGTCGGACATTCTCGATTTCGATTCCACTTTGCCCTATCCACGAAACTTATTCATAAGTTGAAAAAAGAACAAACTTTTTTTAGTAACTTCACCCCCCACCCAAAAAATTGTTGCAAAATTTTGGGGCCCCCTAAAGTGCAGGGTCCCAGGCAGTTGCCTGGTTTGCCCTCCCCTAAAGCCGCTACTGGGGAGGACTCCCAGCCACCCCGACTCAGGTCTGTGCGGCTGAGTGAAGCAAACCCCCTGGAGCTTCGTCCAGCCGGAAGGGGGAGTCCCTCTCACCTCTAGCCCCCAGCTGAGAAACTCATTGCCACCAGATCAGCTGCCACAGTACTGCCAGCTCTCGGGATCTTGGGTGGTGTTCTTAGGCTAGGAACAGTTGGATTTTCCCCCAGGACAAAGCCTTTTGTTCTGGGATCCTACGGACCTACCAGCCCATTGTCCTTCCCCCTCCCCCAAGTATATGTAGCTAAAAACAAGAGC
>NW_005841853.1:3087460-3088541 GCF_000455745.1 Alligator sinensis | reverse complement strand
TCTGGGACAAGGAATTTTACCCTGTGATTTTACAGACCCACTGAAAAGTACCAGCCAGAATCCAAAGTTAACACCCTGACCCTGGACAAATCAAGGGTAATTTGAGGGAGCCATCATTCAAAAAGCTAAGATATAGATACAAAGATATAGATCTAGACATAGATACCCAAGAAATAGATATAAATATAGATACCCAAGATACAGATGTAAGGATATAGATATAGTACCCAAGATATAGATACAAAGATATATAGATACCCAAGATATAGATACAAATATATAAATATAAATATAGCTACCCAAGATATAGATGCTAAGATATAGATATAACTATAGATACCCAAGATATAGATGCAAAGATATAGATATAGATACAAAGATATAGATATAAATATAGATACCCAAGATATAGATGTAAGGATGTAGATATAGATACCCAAGATACAGATGCAAAGATATAGCTATAGACACAGATACCCAAGATATGGATATAAATATAGATACCCAAGATATAGATGTAAGGATATAGATATAGTACCCAAGATATAGATGCTAAGATATAGATATAACTATAGATACCCAAGATATAGATGCAAAGATATAGATATAGATACAAAGATATAGATATAAATATAGATACCCAAGATATAGATGTAAGGATGTAGATATAGATACCCAAGATACAGATGCAAAGATATAGCTATAGACACAGATACCCAAGATATGGATATAAATATAGATACCCAAGATATAGATGTAAGGATATAGATATAGTACCCAAGATATAGATGCTAAGATATAGATATAGATACCCAAGATATAGATACAAAGATAAAGATATAGATACCCAAGATATAGATACAAAGATCTAGATACTCAAGTTCTAGATACAATGCTACAGATAAAGATACTCAAGATATAGTTACAGTCCCGTTCAGGAATGTGGAAAACTTCGCTCCTTCTTCCACGGCTGCACCGTACATACATACATACATGTGTGTGTATATATATATATATATATAAAAGAAAGAGGAAGTTTTCCGCGTTCCCGAGCCAGGCCGGTGCGGTGTGTGCCGGGGGC
>NW_005841853.1:3086520-3087325 GCF_000455745.1 Alligator sinensis | reverse complement strand
CAGGGGCTGCTGGCGCTCATGGCCTTCAGCACGCTGATGAGTGAGTGCGCCCCGCGCTGCCGCCTCTCGGGGGACCCCTGCCCAGGAAACCCTTGTCTCGCCTGGGTGTCCTTAAAGGGTGGGGATGGGCAGACACAACTGGGGTGCTGCCGCCTAAATGCGTCCAGCTCTGGGGAGGAAAAACTGTACTGGAAGTGGCCCATGGTACAAGGTGTGATGGGAGCTGCCCGCTTAGTCGGACTCCTGAAAGCGGCTGGACGTGTGCTTGGAGGAAGGGGGCAGCTGTGGGGCACGGATGTAAGGGGCAGGGCAGAGCTTCCAAATGTGCAGTGCCGGAGGAATTGGGGAAATGCAGTGGAGGCGGAAACCCCCCTGGTCAGCCCCAGTTCCCTTCCAGTATCCACCCTCTGCGGCTGTGCAAGGGTATGGTGACGTGGGTCACTGCTCGCCAAGTAGAGCTAGGAGTCCCCCGTCCCCCACTTTAATAAAGGGGGCACTAAGGGCCTGTCAGTGACTGCTTGGGGCAAATAAAATGCAAAACACAGCTGGGAGAGTGAAGGTTAACGGTTCAAAATGCATGCTGTTAGAAACAGCTGAGTGCTTGGTCCTATAAGGCTTTAATTTGCCTTGAAACAGGCAGAAGCAGTCATTTAGACTTGCCCAGGCAGTTTTGAACGATGGTTCCCTCAAATTACCCTTGATTTGTCCAGGGTCAGGGTGTTAACTTTGGATTCTGGCTGGTACTTTTCAGTGGGTCTGTAAAATCACAGGGTAAAATTTCTTGTCCCAGAGTAAAACGCTCTTG
>NW_005841853.1:3083749-3086509 GCF_000455745.1 Alligator sinensis | reverse complement strand
TTTTAGCTACATATACTTGGGGGAGGGGGAAGGACAATGGGCTGGTAGGTCCGTAGGATCCCAGAATAAAAGGCTTTGTCCTGAGGGAAAATCCAACTGTTCTTAGCCGTTGTGGGCAGCTGCATGTGCGTTGCAGATGGTGCAAGTGTGTTTAAATGGGGATTTTGCGTGGCTTCCCCAAAGAAGCGTTTTTGTGGGGGCTGGGTGTTGTAAAATGCTAAAATTGAACTTTGACACCTCCCTAGATTCAGGAGTGGGTTGCAAGAAGATATGGAAGGATCATAAACAAACTTTCATAATGAATTCTCCTTTAAAAGAGCGAAAAACATGGGAATCCATAGCTTTTTCCTTGCAGGTTAATAAAGTTTCAGCTTGCATGGGACTGCTTGGGGCCTCCCTCTGCCCCACACTGCGGGGCTGGGGGTGGGGGCAGCGGGTCAGGACTGGCCATCGATGTTTGCAAATGGGTCCTGGTACAAAAAAGCTTGGAAACCACCTGTCTAGAGATCCATGATTGACCACATTGTCTGTACTGCTTCCAAAAAGTTAAAAGCACAGCTTAATTGCAAGAATGAACTAGATGCACTGGATGACACCTGCATTTTTTTCCTGACTGTCTTTTATTGTAGAGAGAACTTCAGCTGGGACACTTCAGTGTTCAAAGCATGGGATAATCTTTCACTTGGGTTTAACAGGGAGGTGGAATAGCTCCGTGTTTCTTCTGGCTCTCTCCCCCCATTGGTTTTGTGTTGGATTTCACAGCAGCACCGGGAATTTGGAAACCCTGCAGCTTGCTTTCCAAATAGAGAAGTGTGTGCAGGCTCCATGCATATGACTGACAAAAGACTGAAAGGGCAAGTGTGGGGATGTTTGGGGGCACAGGAGCTCTGCTCTAAGCTGCTCTGCCCCTTCAGTAGCAAGGTAAGCAGAGCTTACACCTGTTCTAGTAATGGGGAGCACTCCTATTAGACAGATGCAAGTCATTATGTGTGATCATGGCAGGAACACCTGGTAGTACTTAACTTTTGTGTAAAGAGTGCTGTCTCGAGGAGTTGGCCACTTTAAAGGACGGTAGGTTTGAAGCCAGCTGTAAACCTAGATCCAGTGGAGCAAAAGGCAACACAAAAAATTCTGCCTCTTCTAAGGAGTTGTGGCACAGGTTGGCTAATAGCTACAACTCGGGGATTTATTGCCAATGCTGCACAGTGGATTTGAGCTGTTCTTGAATGACTTGCCATCCTCCACTCACCCCCAAACACTCAACTTAAATACCTGGGCGCTACTGTAGCTGAAGAGGCTATGGTAGCGCCCCAGTGAATGCATATTAAATCTACAGCAGAGCGGGTTGATGTTACCCTTTGCTTGTTAGGATTGTTGCTTCAAATCCTAATTTGACTGTAATCAAGGCAAACAAAGTCATGGCTGTAATCTGTTAATGAAGATTGTCTGTGCTACTGTGAGCAATTACTCAGTCATTTATAAAATGTTAATGAAGTGGGAAGGGTAATGATTAAAAGGTAATTCATCATGGGTTTATGGGAGAGAAGAGAAAATAAAGCCAACAGATTGGCCTGGCAACAAATACGATACTATTTTAATTTGGAATTGTATATTCCACGTTATGTGGCATAATTGATACTATTTCAAGGCTAGATGACTTAAGTGCCTGGGTCCTTTTAAATACTATGTTAGTGTTTATACAAAAAAAAATTAAATGCAAATTGAGGTGTGGAAGTTTATGGCTAGAAACACTGGGCCAGCAGCTTCGTAACAGAGAGAAGTCAGTGGGTTTAAATCCCTTTCCATTTTGAGTTGCAGGATTACTATGAAGGGTTGTGTTATAAGGAGCTAAATGAGACGGGGGCGGCGGGGGGATAATGTGGGTCAGAGCAGTGAAGCTAGGCCTGAATACCTAGGTTTTATTTTTGGCTGTACCAATGTTCATTATCTCAGGCAAGTCCTGTATCACCTCTGTATCCATGCCCCCCCCCCCCCCCCCCCACCCCATTTTGCCTGTTGTGTTTAGGATCACAAAGGGATCATAATACACCTGGGACTATGTTGGTGCAATAGGAGGAAGTATGGGAAGAAAATATTTATCTCTTATGGAGGTTGGGTTGGTTGGGGTGGTAAAGGGACGTGGAGCAGGTGTTGGGTGGTGTAGGGTGGGTGACTCGAATTTTAGGGGAAGCTTGTTCTATTAACACCATCTTTCTTTTAACATTTTACCATTTTAAGTTATTTTTTTATCTTCTACTGAGATCAGTGCTGGTAACTGGGTAACAAGGTGCTTGCGAGTCCACTAGAAGCAGTGAATCCAATTAGAACATGCTTATTTTAAGTGGAATAATCCTGGATCTGTTCCTCTCAAGAGGAGAGGCTGAACTAACAGTTTTAAGGTAGTTTCACTATGGCTAGCAACAGAAATTACACACACACTGGTATAAGTGATTTGGAAACCGGTTCAAATGTATAATGCAACAGAAATTCACTGCACATCAACCACTTTCAAAATGGCCTGAACTGGTTTAAGATAAACCTGGATGGATGTGGTATCAGACTTAACTGATTTAGGGTAAATCAGTTTATTGAACTTCTGTCCCAGAGCCGCTCCAGATTCATGTTAACTCGCAGTCCCCCAGCATCCCAGGATGCGTTGCGCTCCCCCTCCCATGGGTGAGCAGACTAGCCTTGGCCTAAGCTGTCTGCTTCTGTGGAGCAGGGAGGTGTGCTCCAGCACCCCCCCCCCCCCCCCCCCTC